>NC_066584.1:22991884-23156884 GCF_024323335.1 Lathyrus oleraceus | reverse complement strand
CGCTTTTGGAAAGCCTTAGAGAGCGCTTTCATAAGCGCCCTCTTAGGGCCCCTTTAGAGGGCGCTTTTTTTCCACAAGCGCCCTCTAAGGTCCCCTTTAGTAAACATTAAAATTATAACATACTGCGCATTTTGTTATTTCACTCTCTGTTATTTTCGTTCTTTTTCACGTTAGGGTTCTCACTGCTACGATTTTCGCTACTTCTAAGGCGTTCTCCTTCCACCTCTGTTAGATCTACGACGTTTCCTCCTTCTATTAATTCGTTGTTAGCTGTTCGATTTTGACACCATAGGTATTTTTCTAATCTTCATATTACTTGGTTTCTCTTCTGACGTTCGCTATTGTTCATTTGTGGTTTCATTTTTCTTGGTTCATACATTTATTGAGTATTCTCAACAATAATTATTGTGTTGAAATGCTAGCAATGGAGACTAGGCATTATGGGTTAAATTTCACCAACTGTTCCATTTGTTTCTCGATGTAGAAAAAGGAGGCAACAATATCTAAAACACCTTCTACCAATCAAAAGTACACTATGCAGCTTATGAGTGTATTTATTCTAGCATACATAGCGTAGCTAGTAACTTAAGAAGTTTAGGTATGGATGTTATTTGATAGAGTAAATTAGAGTCGACTATTCTTCTGTTAGCTTTCAGTTAGACCATTATACAATTCTACATATATATTTTCTAGTCAATGTTTATCTTTTGTAAAAACTATATGATGATATATAACTATGCTACAAATTAGTGCATACCACTAATGCTTAATGCATGGTTCATACATTCTCATGCTATTGAAGTCAGAGATATCTGAAAATGTTGAGAAACTAACTCAATAAACCAAAATTGTTTTGGTTTTGGGTTGTTGTTGGAGACATGAATGCCCTGCACAGAGACTAACTCAATAAAGCGGAATTGTTTTGTCTCATCCCATTTTTGGTTTCTCTTCTGAAATTGTTTTTTGTTTATTCTAATTAGTAATGGATAATACATGGATGTCTTCCAATCGATTGTCGAGAGAGTACGAGAATGGGGTATCAGAATTCGTTAAGTTTGCCGTTGCGCACGCCGAAGACCCCAGTAGAATGATATGTCCTTGTTTAGGTTGTTGTTATGGGAAATGGGTTGACGCAGTTCAGTTGACATCGCATCTAATGAGGCATGGAATTGATCAAAGTTATACATGTTGGAATTTGCATGGTGAGAAAAGTAACGAGAATGTTGAACCGAGGGATAGTACGACCTATGCCTCAAACTATAGTGGCGCAGATACATACGATTGTGATCGAGTTGAAGAGATTGCAGAAGCACTTGAAGGAGATCTTAAGGATTGTCCCGAAATGTTTGAGAGGTTGGTAAGTGGGTTGAAAATAATAACGGCATTCGAATGGATAAGTCAGGATTTTTGCAAGTGGATCTTAATAGGGTGGGATACAAAGATGAGTCTTTTATTCTAGCCTCTCAAGCTAGACAAGTGTTCTATGTCAATGATCCGAAAAGTACGAAATAGTCTATAGTTCTTTTTTCCAACAAAGTAATTGATGAAAACACTGGAGATCAAGGTGATATTGATGTTGAGATTGAATCGTTTACCAGAAATGATCAAGATGAGAATATTATATCAAATGATTCATATATTAGAAATGATCATAATGAGGGTATTTGGATCAATCCAACCGTCCGTGTTGTTAAGAGACATGTAGAACATATTCCAACCAAGAAAAGAAAGAGAACTTAGTGAAAAAGGTACAGGTCAAATGATTTTAATTGTTTTCTTTATTACAGGTAAAATGGCTTTTATTACAGCAAATCGAGTCAGTTGCATAAAAAAAAGGTATAAACACAATTATATGATATTTATGCATAGAAAATGTTAATTCTTGATCTTATACTTCACCTAACTAATTTTATGATATTTTAGGTTCATGCTATTGATATTGAACAAAAAGAGGTTGTTGTTAAGAAGACTGCGGCTAGCAAAAAAAACATACATCTCAGAGATGCTTTTGCTACTTAGTTTTATTTCTTTTTAAGTTATAAATTGGTTGTATATTTAGAATCTTTAGAAGTTAAACGATTATATATCAGTGGATTGTTGTATATGTATGGATTGTTGTATATAAGGCTTGTTGAATGCAATGTGTGAAAAAGGGCTTCAAATTATACAGTTTTAGGTGTACTGCTTCAATATACAGGTTGTCTAAATAAATAAAAAATATAGCGCTTTTTAAAAAAAAAATTTAAATAACCACCCACTTTAGAGGGCGCTTTCCAAAATAAGCGCCCTCTAAACCCTTTAAATTTCCACTTTAGAGGGCGCTTTCCAGTAAAAGCGCCCTCTAAACCCTTAAAAGTTTCCACTTTAGAGGGCGCTTTCCAGTAAAAGCGCCCTCTAAACCCTTAAAAGTTTCCACTTTAGAGGGCGCTTTCCAGTAAAAGCGCCCTCTAAACCCTTAAAAGTTTCCACTTTAGAGGGCGCTTTCTTTAAAAAGCGCCCTCTAAAGTGGCCCTTAAAGGGCTTAAAGAGCCACTTTAGAGAGCGCTTTCACCAGGAAAAAAAGCGTTGTCTTTACCTATGCCAGCGCCAGATTAGAGGGCGCTTTAAAGCGCTGTTATAGGCCAAAAAAAGCGCCCTCTTTTCCCTTATTTGGCGTAGTGAGTCACTAACCTACTAATCATGTTAGCTAGTTCTATTATTAATTGTTTAAACAAGGTAAGGATCCGACATAGCAACTTTTGTTTGATCCCAAAATCTAAAGGTCCGCACGCGGGAACATCTGTAAGAACAAAAAGAAAATTTGTAAGCCAAGTTGCAAGATCTATAAGAGTATTTTGTTTCAAAACAAGAAACCAGGATTGATATTAATAACAACAACAACAACAACAATTAGAACAAAAGAATGACAACATTCAAACAATGGAAACAATGTTAGTGGCATTAAATGGAAATGAAAATGGGTTGTTACAAAATATTTATGCTAAGAATTTTGTAGGATTAGACCATGAGGACCCATACACACACCTCGAGAAGTTCAACGAGATTTCTGGCACATTAGGAGCTCTAGAAACTAAGGGGGTGTGGTATTCCTGAGATGGTTTCAACATTCATTAATTGAAAAAGCAAATGAGTGTTATCTAGAACAACTAACATCAACGATGACAAACTGGAATGCATTGGAGGAAAATTTCTTGAACATATTCTTTCTACATGACAAATTCATGTAAGCAAAGACAACCATTATGATATTCTCCCACAAAGAAACAGAAACTCTTTATTAAGTGTGAGAGAGGTACAAATTTATACTAAGAGCATTGTCGCATCGCGCGAAAAACCGGCGGGAAAAGAAGAAACAACAGAGCCGCCACCGTGCGTTATTTATCCCAAAAGAGGGAAAGGAAACGCTCGAAGTAAACCTAGGAAAAGAACATGGTCTCGCGACCAAAGAGGATGGGTTCGGGAGTCGGTTATGCGAAGGGAAGGTGTTAGGCACCCTACGCATCCGTAGTACTCTACGGGATCCACGCACACTAGAAAGGAAAATTGGTTGCTAAAACACTGCTCAAACACACACACACTGGCTGAAAGAAACGAAAGAGACTGACTGAAACTGACTCGGCAGGATGTCGCATCCTGGGCCTACTTAGTCTATCAGACATAGACATCAGAGTCGAAGTAGTTCGGACTGGGGAAACGACACATGCTCGCTAGGATGTCGCATCCTATGCATACGTATCTCCTTTGGACGAAGGAGAATCAGAGCATTCGTAGCTCGGCTAACACGCACACAAGCAAACAAAACACACAGGCAAACGTGGAGCCTGAATGCCAATCGTTGGACTTACATCAGCATCCGAACCAAACAAACTCACACTGGCAAACGTGGAGCCCAAATGCCAATCACTGGACTTACATTGACATCCGAACCTAAACAAACACAACAGATAAGTAGGGAGTCGGGGACTCAGCCTACAACTGTCAAACACAAACAAACAGACAGACAGCAAATGCTAAGGAGTACGGGGACTCGAGCCTAGCAAAGGTCAGACAACACACACAAAAAGAAAAAGGGCGCCCGGAGAGATCAGCTCAATCTCCTGCCTACATACTTCATCTGGTGTGAAGATCAGGGCGATGTAGTTCCCCTACGCAGGGACAAAGGTTCTAGCCTAACCAGATAACAGAGGGAGACACAACACTAGGGAGACTACGACTCGAGCCTAGATGTTGTCATGCAAAGGTCAACCCTAAGTTAAGGTTTCTAGCTAAATGGCACAAGGGCCAACCTATCCTAGACAAGGCTTGCACAAGAAGCAAGGGTCTCGATTGCAACTAGGGCAAGAGAAAGGGGAGGTCTCAATCGCAACGAGGGCGAGAGAAAAGAAGAGATCTCAATCACAACGAGGGCGAGAGAAAAGAGTTAGTGTTAGTGGTTAGTCAAACTCGGCAAGACATCGCGTCTCGTGCCTACGTATCTCATCTGAACATGAGAATCAGAGTTGCCGTAGTTCGGCCGGCAGGGAAAAAGGACTCGATTGCAACTAGGGCAAGAGAAAGGAAAAGGCTCGATCGCAACGAGGGCGAGAGAAAGGATCGCAACGAGGGCGAAAGCAAACAAGGATTAGCTGTTAGTCGTTAGTCAAACTCGGCAAGACGTCGCGTCTCGTGCCTACGTATCTCATCTGAACATGAGAATCAGAGTTGCCGTAGTTCGGCCGAACAGTTCTAAGCATGGCTCACACAGGAAGCAAGCCACACAGACTTGACTTGCACAGGAAGCAAGTCAAGCACAACCTACCTTGCACAAGGGCAAGTCTAAGCTAAACCTAAAGAGGCAAAGCAAACAGGCAATCACACAAAGCACACTCTATATGCATACAAGAGGCTCAAGCAAAAGGTTAGGCACTAGGGCCAACTGGAATAGGGTAAGTGTGCTCTTAACCTTGCCATTGAGAGGCTAAGGTGAAGCGGATGAAAGGATGAAGTGAGGATGAGACCTCACAGCTCTTATCCCTGGCCAGGGAGAGCTAATAGACAAATGAGCATGGGTCCAGAAAGTGGGAACCCTTCTATACTCGAAGACTCTGACACTGTACACTTTGTACAAGATCTTGGGTTTGTATCCCAATGCATCAACACACAGCAGTGTGAGCAGAGGGATGACACAACAAGAGTAGTGGGGGATAGATTGCATATCCCTACCTTCCACCAATTGCCTTTTTGAAGGACTTTCAATATGTACAGGGACAAGATTTAAACATACACAAACATGGCCTCTTAAGGAGGACTTCAGACAGTTTGCCCGGCCAAGTAACAGGCCGGGTCTCCAGACTACATGAAGTAACAGAGATTATACCTCAAGCAAGTTGCTAAAAAGCAAAGCAAAGCAAGTTCAGAGAACTTAAGCAACTAAAGTACCTGAAAAAGTCAAAACAATCAGCAAACAGTTCAAAAGTTTAAATCAAAAGGAATTGGTGAACAGTCAACACAGATGGTCAACTGTGCGAGGCATAAGACTCAAACACATGAGTCAAACCTACAAAACAAAGGTTAGCATATGATAAAACAATCAAGTTCAAACAAGTTTGAATGATCTTTGAGGCATTGGTGCTTAACCTGAAACAGGAACTCAATTGTAAGCTCAAAAGACCACTAGGACTAGCCTAGGGTCAAGGATGAAAGAAAAAGTCAAAACAGCAAAGAAAAGTCAACCAAAGTCAAAGTCAAACATTTAGGAAGCTATCAAAATTGGATTCACAACCAAATCATGCATCATTATCATTTCATACACAAAAGAATGCAAAGCATGGCAAAGGAAGCATACAAAAGGTCAACAGCAAGACCTCAATCAAAAGTCAACCCAAACAATCCCAAAAATTATCAAATAAATCACACTCAATCCTAACATCTAGCATGGTAGACATGTAAAATTTCATGGCATTTGGATGAGAGGAAGGCAGTCAATTAAAATCATGAAGTCAACACAAGTTCAAATAAGCACAATGAAAGTCAACAAGCATGGGTCAACTTCAAAAAATCATATCAAATTGAAAACAGATGAGAAATGAATGAGATTAACACCAATGCAAAGCTCAAGATGTCTAGTTATCACATATGAAATTTCATGATCATACAATATGGTATGAGAATTTCACAAAAGATTTGGCAACATGTAGCACAAAAAGTCAACCATGGACTAGGCAGGGAAGAAAATTCACAATCAAATGGAAAACAGTACAATTAATTCCAAGAAAATTCATACATCAAATAGACATATACAGGATCATTCATGCAAAATTTGGGGTCATTTGGATGCAAGGAAGCATGTCAACAAAATTAGGGAAAATGCATGTCATTCAAGTAGCAACAAATGTAACACATAACTTCAGAAAATCATAACTCTCAATCCACACATGATAAATGCACAAACTCTATATGGAAACAAAGGTCAATGAGTCTAGTTTCACCACAAAAAGTTTCAAAGGCATTGGATATGTCATGAGTATTTCACAAAAGGAATGGCACAATGTATCAATTTTTGGCCACATAACACAAACCCTAGAGCCACTTTAAATACCAATGATCCAAAAAATCCGGAAAAATAATGATAAAAAACTAGACATTTTGATGAAGATGATGAAAAAAGTTTCATGAATTTTGGAATTGAAATGGATGATTTATGATTTTTTCAATTTGGAGTAATCAAATGAAATAAATATTAGAAAGAAAAATAAGTTGAACATGATTTAGTAGTCCTAGTGGTCACGGTGGCATACTTGTAATAAATGGGAAATTAATCAAAACGGCGCGCAGCGATTAGGAGTCGTGGCAGGGAGGCATTGGCGCAGCTAATCATTGGAACAATTAATATGTTCCTTTAGCAGCCAACAGACACAGTAATGATGCTAACCTACAAACATTAACGGCCTGGCAACAAAAAGAACGACATGACACTGGCCCACTGTCACGTCTGCCGCCATTTCCTTCAGAAATATATGCAAGGCAATAAATGAGAAGCAGAAAATTAAAACCTAAAAGCAGCGACAGTGATGGGACGCTATTCCAAATGCTGGGATTTGGGATCCCCAGCCGGTGGGCCCACGACCAATCAGCATTTTCCTTCTTAACAACCACATGCACAGTCAAAAATAAAAAGCTAAAAATCTAACAGCAAAGCAAAATAAACCCAGAAACGTAACAGTGAAATGAAAACCTAGTTTTCAAATGCTTATGACAATAAAATCCAGCAACACAATTTTTGCATCAAAAATGACAACCAACATATCAAAATGCTCATCTAAGCAAGCTCAAACCTAAACCAACCTCCATTAATCCCAAATCAAACTAACATGGACAAATCATGCAAAAATATAAATGAACATCAATCTTAAATTTCAAACTTCTCACAGCATAATTAATCATTTTCGATGGTTCAAGTGGCATTGGCTTCAGCATAACAAGATCTTTCATAAACACAGCATGATTTTGAAAAATGGGTGAGTCAAAATCTTACTTGGATTTGAAGTGAATGGAGCAGCAGTGATTATTTGAAGGTTGCAAGCTTAAACAGATGCTTCAGGTGCTTTGGAATGATGAGTGATGAAGCTCTTTCAGCTCAAGAACGCTTGAAGATACACAAATCACAATCTGCCATTGTTGGTGGTTTGAAAATGCAGAGCTCAAGAGGGAGTTCCAGCCATGGTTTAAGGGTTCAAAATGCTTCACAAGGTTGGTTAAATGATGAAGGAACCAAGAATGCTCCAAGGTTTTTGAAGATTCGAGCAGAAAATTCAATGGTGTGAAAAATGGAAAAAATGAGAGAGTGAGTGTTTCTGTGCAATGGAGGCTGTGTCTAGGGTTTAGAATGCAGAAAATGAAGCTTATATTCCACTGTTTATCCTTGCTTAATCATGTGGTAAGCTAATTTTGTTTAATGAGACCAAATTGCAATTTGCTAATTTCTTGCACAAGTGAAAAGGAGGGGTACAAGCTGTACGATTATGGGCCTGAAATGAGCAGAAAAGGACATCCAATTTGCTGTTTGTGGTCTGTACCAGAAATGCTAACTTTGCCTTGTGTTAATGAAGTCATTTGCCAAATTTTCAAGTTTGCATCTTTGGTCCAAAGTGATAGCATAATGGTGGTATGATGATGATTTAGGGCTTTGAGCAAGTTTCAAATATGATTTAAAACATTTCCCAATTGGCCAAAGTGAGAAAAAGTCCATAAATCAAAAAGTCAAACTTGAGTCAAACTTGATTTTAAATGAAATAGGTCCAAAAATGCCATTTTGAATGGTAAGGTTTTGATGAATGAAATTTATATTTTGGAAAGGGGATGAAAAATGTGGTTTGTAGGAAAAAACCCCCAAATTTGGCCTTATGGTTTGAGAGATATGCCTCTTTGAAGTTCACAAATTGATGAAAATGAATTGATCATATCTTGACAACCACACATGGGATTTGAGAGTTCTTGGACTTTTTGAAAATGGGAGAACAAGACCTTCAACTTTCATGTTGGGAAAAAATTCATTTGAAGCTTGTATCATGATGCAAGTTGAGGATCAAGAAGTTTCTATTTTTGGCAGTTGAAATTACAGGTCCACTTTCTATTTCTGGAAATTTTCTGATTGGCTTCAAATTCTTCCATGATGTTGATTGCCATGACATATGAGGCCTATTAGGACATGAATAAGCTATCTCAAACCATTTCCCTCCATCAAAACCATAGAATCAAACACGGTTGACCAACTTTGACTTTTCTAGGGTTTTGGACTTGACTGTGTACTTCTGATGAATTCCAAACCCTAATTCCTTGAGACCTTGACTTCAAATGATGTCCCAAGACATATGAACTCTTGATTATTGATCATGGTGCCTAAATTCCACAGGAATGGCCATCATCCGCTGCTTTGACTGACTGTTGACTGATTTTGACCTAATTACTTGCTTGCTTGCTCTTGAGGCAACTGGGGACAATGCAAATGCTATGCAATGTATCATGATATGCTATGACTTAATATGAGATGGTATGTACAATGATAGGTGCAAATTTGAGGTGCTACAGCTGCCCCTATTCAATCAGCTGGGAACCCGAATGGATGATAGCAGTGGCTGTCAGACTTTCAGGGTAAACAGGGATTGAATACTAAGAACCGTAGAAATTTGCACCAACTGAATATAATACAAGAATGCCTGTCAGGATCGGCAAAGAAACAGTCTTGAGAGAAAAATCCGTCTGGAACGGAAAAAGGAAATCGGCCTGAATACCGACACAGAAACGTCGACCTGGATACCAAAATAAATGGTAACACAGGGATAACCATGGCTTGAGCGCCGTAAGTACATCGACCTGATCGTCGGAAACTTCTTCGGTCTGAATACCGGAAGATTGGCCTGAGTGCCAAAGCGTGAATTGGTTTGTGTTCCAAAACACTCAACATCCTGAAGAGGGCTAGAAAAGCAGTCTTGTTAAAGGATGGACATTCAATTCCACAAGGAATGCGAATCTTACTCTGCTGGTGATAACAATCGAAGGATTGACCAAAGAGTGCATGAGATATATTATCTATAGCCGTCAAAACGTAGATAATAAACTCGCATGGAAGATTATCCATAACCGGGTTGTAGGTTGTTAAATGAATAATCGACCGAAAACATCCTGAAGCGAGCAAAGGCAAACTTGTTAAAGGATGAACATCCGATTCCGCAGGGAATACGAATCTTACTCTGCTGGTGATAACAATCGAAGGATTGACCAAAGAGTGCATGAGATATATTATCTATAGTCGTCAAAACGTAGATAATAAACTCGCATGGAAGATTATCCATAACCGGGTTGTAGGTTGTTAAATGAATAATCGACCGAAACATCCTGAAGAGAGCAAAGGCAAACTTGTTAAAGGATGAACATCCGATTCCGCAGGGAATACGAATCTTACTCTGCTGGTGATAACAATCGAAGGATTGACCAAAGAGTGCATGAGATATATTATCTATAGCCGTCAAAACGTAGATAATAAACTCGCATGGAAGATTATCCATAACCGGGTTGTAGGTTGTTAAATGAATAATCGACCGAAAACATCCTGAAGAGAGCAAAGGCAAACTTGTTAAAGGATGAACATCCGATTCCGCAGGGAATACGAATCTTACTCTGCTGGTGATAACAATCGAAGGATTGACCAAAGAGTGCATGAGATATATTATCTATAGCCGTCAAAACGTAGATAATAAACTCGCATGGAAGATTATCCATAACCGGGTTGTAGGTTGTTAAATGAATAATCGACCGAAAACATCCTGAAGAGAGCAAAGGCAAACTTGTTAAAGGATGAACATCCGATTCCGCAGGGAATACGAATCTTACTCTGCTGGTGATAACAATCGAAGGATTGACCAAAGAGTGCATGAGATATATTATCTATAGCCGTCAAAACGTAGATAATAAACTCGCATGGAAGATTATCCATAACCGGGTTGTAGGTTGTTAAATGAATAATCGACCGAAAACATCCTGAAGAGAGCAAAGGCAAACTTGTTAAAGGATGAACATCCGATTCCGCAGGGAATACGAATCTTACTCTGCTGGTGATAACAATCGAAGGATTGACCAAAGAGTGCATGAGATATATTATCTATAGCCGTCAAAACGTAGATAATAAACTCGCATGGAAGATTATCCATAACCGGGTTGTAGGTTGTTAAATGAATAATCGACCGAAAAGAAAGGCATCTGGGTACCAGACTAGGTATGCAAAAGATGACCAATCCAAAGAGGATAAAGTTGCTTACTCGGAGCAAGTATCCAAAAAAGAAGGTGAAGACCCAATGGGGACAATACTGCTTGATCAAGGCAAGTATCCAAAGGGGAAAAGAGTATCAATACCACAAAGAGGGGATTACATCTACCGGTTTGTAGGCAGAAAACCACGGAAAAGTAACCAGTCATCATCGGGATGAGCACAAAGGGTTAACTCCACCAAGGGGATAAAAGTGGGATTTTACGACTACCAGCTTGTGGGTAGAAAACCACGAAGATAGGACTTACAGCTACCGGTTTGTAGGTAGAGGCCAATGGAAAAGTAACCAGTCATCATCGGGATGAGCACAAAGGGTTAATTCCAACAAGGGAATGAAAATGGGATTTTACAACTACCAGCTAGTGGGTAGAAAACCACAAAGATAGGACTTACAGCTACCGGTTCGTAGGTAGAGGCCATAAAACGATCTGCTGAGAGACAGAGTGAGAAAAAGGATTTACAACTACCAGCTAGTGGGTAGAAGACCGATGGAAAAGTAACCAGTCATCATTGGGATGAGCACAAAGGGTTAACTCTACCAAGGGGAGGAAAGTGGGATTTTACAACTACCAGCTAGTGGGTAGGAAACCACAAAGATAGGACTTACAGCTACCGGTTTGTAGGTAGAAGCCATAAATTCTGCTGAGAGACAGAGTGAGAAAAAGGATTTACAACTACCAGCTAGTGGGTAGAAGACCGATGGAAAAGTAACCAGTCATCATTGGGATGAGCACAAAGGGTTAACTCTACCAAGGGGAGGAAAGTGGGATTTTACAACTACCAGCTAGTGGGTAGGAAACCACAAAGATAGGACTTACAGCTACCGGTTTGTAGGTAGAAGCCAACAAACGATCTGCTGAGAGACAGAGTGAGAAAAAGGATTTACAACTACCAGCTAGTGGGTAGAAGACCGATGGAAAAGTAACCAGTCATCATTGGGATGAGCACAAAGGGTTAACTCTACCAAGGGGAGGAAAGTGGGATTTTACAACTACCAGCTAGTGGGTAGGAAACCACAAAGATAGGACTTACAGCTACCGGTTTGTAGGTAGAAGCCACAAATTCTGCTGAGGATAAGATGAATGAGTGTCGATTAGTGAGCAACTATTCATTTATGCCCCAGGGAAGCACAAGAGACAGCCAATAAGAAGCCAATTCAGGATCGATCCAAAAAAGGTAGACTGAAACAAGACTCATCCTAATGAGGAGAGAACTCAATAGGGAAAAACCCATCCCGTGTAGGGAGGGAACGGAAGCAACCGTCATCCACGAGGATGTATCTCAGTGGGGAAATGGCAAGAAAGGATAGACACTTTCTGCTTAAGGGCTGGCTCTACATGGAGAGATCAGACACACCCATTTCTGCTAGAGGAAAATCTACTGGAGAGATTCTGTATTACCAAATAGCAGGAGACAACCATCAACAGATACACGGCAACAGCTGCAACATGAGCACCTGAATGTTATGATTATGCATGTATGTATTATGCATGATGAACGTATGATGAATGCTGACAAACAGACATGTTCAACACGCGGGTCCAGGAATCAACCATCCGGAGAGAAAACCAAAGCCACCAGAGAGCAAAGAAAATCCACTGGGGACTGGGATATCAGGGAACACTTATCCTGCAGGGGAGGAAGAGCCATAAGAGGCTTCCGGAGGGATCGTCAGTCACAACCAGAGAACAGAATTCAACATACAGGCGTATGCGCCACAACAACTCGTGATGAAAATCTGAGATACCGAGAAGCAACCAGATCTCTGATGAGAAATACAAAAGCATTGATAAAGCTCCTTACGCGAACAACTCCACTGGGGGATCTATCTGAGAGAATGCCGGATTACAGGGATGTCGACCCTCCAAATACTGAATCTTCCGAGAAAAGCACCCATGCTGGGGGAGATGAAGACTGCCCTGCTGGAGAGGCGAAAGTTGAAGTCTTCAGTAAACATTCTGCTAGGGGAGCTGCCCCACAATAATGTCCGAAACAGCAAATTTGCTGGGGATGCCCCACAGTAGGGCTCAAACAGCACTCTACTGGGGATGCCCCACAATAGAGCTAATAGGGATTTGGAGGAAGAATCTGTACTGCCGGGAACATGAAGATGAACAACTTCAAACAACACTGCATCGGGCAAAATCACTGAGGAGAAACCATACGAGGTTCTGCAGGACAAAGATACAGTCATGCTCGAGATACGAACAATTGTCTTACCTGTTGGTAATCATACCACCCTCGGGAGAGCACTGCGGGTCTCCTAAGTATCCTTCCATCATTGTGAACGTTCACTTTGTTTAGGAACAATTTTTGAAAAATTTGTTTATTTTGAAAACAATGATACTTTATCAATTAAAACATGCAAAACATTTGTTGAGTTGAAAACAAATAAGAGTGCAAATAATGGGATAAAAGCTCAAATAGATGTAATGGAATGGTAGTCTGCAAAGGGCGAGACTCCATAGATCTGTACAATTTTGAAATCGGTGATATATATTGGAGAGGGCTACATTGAACATAATAACCTTTCCTCTACCATTCTGAATTTTCGATGTATTCAAAGCTTCAGTCGACGACGAATCGAGAATCCCTGACGGATGCCAGATGTAGAACACAGTCTTGTCAAGATGCAGTTACTTGCCAAATCCCTAATTTTTGCCTAGATTGCCCCAGTGTGAGGTGCTCAATCTAGCGGGATGCAAATTCTCTTTTTTTTTTTTCAATGTCTCTAACTTTTGCCTGGATCGCCCTTTCGGGTTTTCAATCCACCGAGACGCTCCTTTTTGCCTAAGTCGCCCTTTGGGGTGTTCGACTTAGCGAGCTATTCTGTTTTTTTTTTTTTGTTTTAGGCGAAGTATTTCTTGACTGCATTCGGGATTCACAAGACGAGTGAACTTCTTCATTCATTGTTGTAGGTGTCAAAGTATTGCCTGAAAAGGCTCTCTTGAAAACGGATGGACGTTCTTAGCTTGGAGTCCACTTGCCCCTGGAATCGGGCACGAAAGACAAGACTTTCTTGAGCACAAGGTCCCTCGGAACACACGAGGCTTGATCTTCTTGTCGAATGCTTTTTCACTCTCTGCTGATATGACTGACCATGACACATGGCAGTTGATCTCTTCTTTTCGATCGAATTCAGCATCAGTCAACTTGGGACTTTGAGGGTGCTATTTTCTTCTGTTTTTTTTTCTTTTGATTTTTCTTTCTTTTGATTTTGCTTTTGATTTCTTTCGATTTTGCACCCTCCTCTTTCTTTTTCTTTTTTCTCTTTTTTCTTTTTTTTTTTTTTTTTTTTTTTTTTTTTTTTTTTTTTTTTGATAACGCCCCAGTTGGCTGTTCTGCTGATTCTCGAGATGCAGCTGAGTGATCTTCTTTTCTTGCTCAAGAAGTCGGGAAATCTCGTCGGGAATCCCTTCAACATCATCTTCTTCCGCTTCGAATACATGGAATTCAAAATTGGGAGATGACGTCCGATCACTATGTTCAATGGGTTTGAGAAACAACCTGCATAATGATTTTGATATGAAAAGCTTTTTGAAAATCAAACAAGACAATCGTTATGCAGATGAAAAGATTGCTTTTTATTCTTGTTTTTTAGGGTTTTTTGTGATCACCAATTTCATGCAAAAAGTGAAAAGGGAAAACAATTGGAAAAACAAATGTTTTCACATGAATTTATTTGAACGAAAATATCATTGCACAAAATGTTGCCAACAATGCCATCACTTCTCCTTTTGGCATGGGAGAAGGGTTTTTAAACAAAGTGATTATTACAAAGACTTATGAACAACTGTAGGAACGCCCACAGTGACCCAATTGTGATAGATCCCACCAGGGATGACAACTGTCAGTATCCTTTGCATCAGCAGCCTCTGCTTTCTGAACAACCCTTCTGAAGAGAAGTCGGCGCCAGCCCAGGACTTGTTATCTTCAAGCTTGATTAACACGGGGACCTAAATCTTCCAAAATCAGAATTCCTGACCTTACAAGGTCTTGAACCTTCATCTTCAGCTGGAAACAACTGTCCACATCATGACCAGGAGCACCCGAATGATAGACACAATGCTGTTCAGGCCTATACCACCACCGAGGGTTGACAGGTATGGGCGGCGGGTCTCTAGGAGTAATCAAGTTCCGCTCTATCAGAGTGGGATACAATTCGGCGTAGGACATGGGGATTGGATCAAAAATGATCTTCTTCCTCTCATTACTTGTACCAGCTTGATTGTCAATGGGAGGCTGATAAGCCTGCTGCTGAGGATGACGTTGTGGAGTCTGATACTGCTGAGTTAGTCTTCGCGGCTGTTGTTGAGTTCGAGTTGCTGGAATAGTCACAGCAGCAACTTGCCGATATGGTCCTCTATTTGCACCCTTTCGACGGTGCACAGCATTTGTTTCATTCTCTCCCCTTTTGGGTGCCCCAGAGTATAGCTTCTTAGAATTGGAAGAGTTTGAAGAGCCAGGATCTTGTATTCTCCCTGCTTTGATAAGGCTCTCAGTTCGTTCTCCATAGACGACAACATCTGAAAAGCTGCTGAACGGGCAACTCCCCAAACGATCCATGAACACACCTTGCAAGGTTCCAATGAACATGTCAGTCAGCTCTCTCTCCAACATCGGAGGTTGCACCCTGGCAGCTAGCTCACGCCATCTCTGAGCATACTCTTTGAAACTCTCCTTGTCTTTCTGATACAAGCTCTGTAACTGAGTTCGGCTTGGCGCCATGTCCATATTGTGCTTGTATTGCCTTAGGAAGGCCTCACCCAAATCTTTCCAGCTTCTGACTGATTCTCGCTTCAGATCCATGTACCAATCCAAAGATGCCCCAGATAGACTATCTTGGAAAAAGTACATCCACATCTTTTCATCGTCAGTGTAAGCAGAGATCTTCCTGAAGTACGCCTGCACATGGGTGCGAGGACAGGAAGTGCCATTGTACTTGTCGAATGAGGGTGCCTTGAACTTGTAGGGGATCTTCAACCCTTCCACCAGACCCATGTCGGTCACATCAAACCCAAGGGAGTTGTGACATTCCATGACTCGGACTTTCTCAGCGAGAGCATCCACTTTTCTGTCCCTCTCTTTGGTTTTCACAACATCATAATCCTCACTGAGGAGAGTAAACGTGTCCTCTTGTTGGTTGACAAACGGAGCTGGATGACGAATCGGAGCCCGGGTAGCTCTGACATTAACCTCTGCAGCAAGAGGCTGTCCATTGATTCTTATACCCTCAAGTTCATCCCCGACGGCATAGTCGTTAGTGGGAGCAGCAACATTATCATCCCCAGGAGCACCCACTGGTGAAGCACGGTTGGCAGTTGGAATCACAACTTCCTGTCTCTGGGCTAAGGCACGCAGCTCCTCTTGCCCCTGAACGACCCCTTGCATCATTGTGATGAACTGGGCCATGTTTGCCCTCATCTCAGCTAGCTCAGTCTGAACTTGATCCATACTTCTTCTGATGATTGAGTCTGGTCGTGGTGCGGACGGTGATCAACAATCCTGTCTCAATCAAAACCCAAAGTGAGAAGTCACTCCCAAGCATGTCTGCAATGCAAGGATGATATATGTATGATATGCATATGATGCGAATGCTATTTTATCATGAATGATCCTGAAAAGGATATGCGTATGCGAGTTAACTTTTTTCATGCATTACTATTTTTTGAAAATAAATATGCTATGATGCAAATGATGGAGCCAAGACTGGTCAGGCTGTGCGTCTCAAGGCACAGGGTCGAAGCTTCGGCTTGAACTCTGATCACAAACATCTGAAACCCAAAGTCAATCTGATCAACTGGCGTCTGAACCCAAATCTGGAGAACCGAGTCACCATAAATCCGACTTGTGGAGTTCCGAAATAAACGGAACTGGAAATTGCATTACTATCATCACAGGATCATCCACTGAACGGATGACAGCCAGCTCCTCTGAACAGGTACTCTCAAATTCAACCCGGGAATCCGAAATAAACGGAACCCGCTGATAAACCACGGACAGAACCCCGGCGTCCCAGAAATAAATGTCCATAATTCACAGTCACTGTCAGTACCGAGAGTCACCAACTGTACCTGTTAAAATGATCAATCCCCCCCACTCACGGGTGTCATCTAGGCCAGGGTAAGGTCGAGAGAAACGCAGCATAAATAACCTTTCGCAGAATATCATCCTGTGCACACCCGATGTATGCACCAATGATATCCCACCAGGGTCTGAACTGCTCGTGATATCAATGTTCCGCTAAGTGGCGTACACCACCCGCTTCCCATGAATCACTCTATTCCTAGGTTTCCTAGATTTCACTCATAGCCTGGGTATTGGGCCTTTTACCTCAACTGACTCCCCCCCACACAGAGAAAACAAACAACCAGCCAGACAGCAACAAATGATGAATATGAATGCAAACATTAATGCACACAATCAATGCAATCAATAAATGTACATATATACAATGAATGCAATAAAATACAACAAGCAGAAAGCAACCAAAACCCTAATCCTAGAGAGCGCTAGGAGAGACTCGCTCAGGGAAGATGGACCAGCACAGGTCAACTTCTCTACTCCCCAGCAGAGTCGCCAGCTGTCGCATCGCGCGAAAAACCGGCGGGAAAAGAAGAAACAACAGAGCCGCCACCGTGCGTTATTTATCCCAAAAGAGGGAAAGGAAACGCTCGAAGTAAACCTAGGAAAAGAACATGGTCTCGCGACCAAAGAGGATGGGTTCGGGAGTCGGTTATGCGAAGGGAAGGTGTTAGGCACCCTACGCATCCGTAGTACTCTACGGGATCCACGCACACTAGAAAGGAAAATTGGTTGCTAAAACACTGCTCAAACACACACACACTGGCTGAAAGAAACGAAAGAGACTGACTGAAACTGACTCGGCAGGATGTCGCATCCTGGGCCTACTTAGTCTATCAGACATAGACATCAGAGTCGAAGTAGTTCGGACTGGGGAAACGACACATGCTCGCTAGGATGTCGCATCCTATGCATACGTATCTCCTTTGGACGAAGGAGAATCAGAGCATTCGTAGCTCGGCTAACACGCACACAAGCAAACAAAACACACAGGCAAACGTGGAGCCTGAATGCCAATCGTTGGACTTACATCAGCATCCGAACCAAACAAACTCACACTGGCAAACGTGGAGCCCAAATGCCAATCACTGGACTTACATTGACATCCGAACCTAAACAAACACAACAGATAAGTAGGGAGTCGGGGACTCAGCCTACAACTGTCAAACACAAACAAACAGACAGACAGCAAATGCTAAGGAGTACGGGGACTCGAGCCTAGCAAAGGTCAGACAACACACACAAAAAGAAAAAGGGCGCCCGGAGAGATCAGCTCAATCTCCTGCCTACATACTTCATCTGGTGTGAAGATCAGGGCGATGTAGTTCCCCTACGCAGGGACAAAGGTTCTAGCCTAACCAGATAACAGAGGGAGACACAACACTAGGGAGACTACGACTCGAGCCTAGATGTTGTCATGCAAAGGTCAACCCTAAGTTAAGGTTTCTAGCTAAATGGCACAAGGGCCAACCTATCCTAGACAAGGCTTGCACAAGAAGCAAGGGTCTCGATTGCAACTAGGGCAAGAGAAAGGGGAGGTCTCAATCGCAACGAGGGCGAGAGAAAAGAAGAGATCTCAATCACAACGAGGGCGAGAGAAAAGAGTTAGTGTTAGTGGTTAGTCAAACTCGGCAAGACATCGCGTCTCGTGCCTACGTATCTCATCTGAACATGAGAATCAGAGTTGCCGTAGTTCGGCCGGCAGGGAAAAAGGACTCGATTGCAACTAGGGCAAGAGAAAGGAAAAGGCTCGATCGCAACGAGGGCGAGAGAAAGGATCGCAACGAGGGCGAAAGCAAACAAGGATTAGCTGTTAGTCGTTAGTCAAACTCGGCAAGACGTCGCGTCTCGTGCCTACGTATCTCATCTGAACATGAGAATCAGAGTTGCCGTAGTTCGGCCGAACAGTTCTAAGCATGGCTCACACAGGAAGCAAGCCACACAGACTTGACTTGCACAGGAAGCAAGTCAAGCACAACCTACCTTGCACAAGGGCAAGTCTAAGCTAAACCTAAAGAGGCAAAGCAAACAGGCAATCACACAAAGCACACTCTATATGCATACAAGAGGCTCAAGCAAAAGGTTAGGCACTAGGGCCAACTGGAATAGGGTAAGTGTGCTCTTAACCTTGCCATTGAGAGGCTAAGGTGAAGCGGATGAAAGGATGAAGTGAGGATGAGACCTCACAGCTCTTATCCCTGGCCAGGGAGAGCTAATAGACAAATGAGCATGGGTCCAGAAAGTGGGAACCCTTCTATACTCGAAGACTCTGACACTGTACACTTTGTACAAGATCTTGGGTTTGTATCCCAATGCATCAACACACAGCAGTGTGAGCAGAGGGATGACACAACAAGAGTAGTGGGGGATAGATTGCATATCCCTACCTTCCACCAATTGCCTTTTTGAAGGACTTTCAATATGTACAGGGACAAGATTTAAACATACACAAACATGGCCTCTTAAGGAGGACTTCAGACAGTTTGCCCGGCCAAGTAACAGGCCGGGTCTCCAGACTACATGAAGTAACAGAGATTATACCTCAAGCAAGTTGCTAAAAAGCAAAGCAAAGCAAGTTCAGAGAACTTAAGCAACTAAAGTACCTGAAAAAGTCAAAACAATCAGCAAACAGTTCAAAAGTTTAAATCAAAAGGAATTGGTGAACAGTCAACACAGATGGTCAACTGTGCGAGGCATAAGACTCAAACACATGAGTCAAACCTACAAAACAAAGGTTAGCATATGATAAAACAATCAAGTTCAAACAAGTTTGAATGATCTTTGAGGCATTGGTGCTTAACCTGAAACAGGAACTCAATTGTAAGCTCAAAAGACCACTAGGACTAGCCTAGGGTCAAGGATGAAAGAAAAAGTCAAAACAGCAAAGAAAAGTCAACCAAAGTCAAAGTCAAACATTTAGGAAGCTATCAAAATTGGATTCACAACCAAATCATGCATCATTATCATTTCATACACAAAAGAATGCAAAGCATGGCAAAGGAAGCATACAAAAGGTCAACAGCAAGACCTCAATCAAAAGTCAACCCAAACAATCCCAAAAATTATCAAATAAATCACACTCAATCCTAACATCTAGCATGGTAGACATGTAAAATTTCATGGCATTTGGATGAGAGGAAGGCAGTCAATTAAAATCATGAAGTCAACACAAGTTCAAATAAGCACAATGAAAGTCAACAAGCATGGGTCAACTTCAAAAAATCATATCAAATTGAAAACAGATGAGAAATGAATGAGATTAACACCAATGCAAAGCTCAAGATGTCTAGTTATCACATATGAAATTTCATGATCATACAATATGGTATGAGAATTTCACAAAAGATTTGGCAACATGTAGCACAAAAAGTCAACCATGGACTAGGCAGGGAAGAAAATTCACAATCAAATGGAAAACAGTACAATTAATTCCAAGAAAATTCATACATCAAATAGACATATACAGGATCATTCATGCAAAATTTGGGGTCATTTGGATGCAAGGAAGCATGTCAACAAAATTAGGGAAAATGCATGTCATTCAAGTAGCAACAAATGTAACACATAACTTCAGAAAATCATAACTCTCAATCCACACATGATAAATGCACAAACTCTATATGGAAACAAAGGTCAATGAGTCTAGTTTCACCACAAAAAGTTTCAAAGGCATTGGATATGTCATGAGTATTTCACAAAAGGAATGGCACAATGTATCAATTTTTGGCCACATAACACAAACCCTAGAGCCACTTTAAATACCAATGATCCAAAAAATCCGGAAAAATAATGATAAAAAACTAGACATTTTGATGAAGATGATGAAAAAAGTTTCATGAATTTTGGAATTGAAATGGATGATTTATGATTTTTTCAATTTGGAGTAATCAAATGAAATAAATATTAGAAAGAAAAATAAGTTGAACATGATTTAGTAGTCCTAGTGGTCACGGTGGCATACTTGTAATAAATGGGAAATTAATCAAAACGGCGCGCAGCGATTAGGAGTCGTGGCAGGGAGGCATTGGCGCAGCTAATCATTGGAACAATTAATATGTTCCTTTAGCAGCCAACAGACACAGTAATGATGCTAACCTACAAACATTAACGGCCTGGCAACAAAAAGAACGACATGACACTGGCCCACTGTCACGTCTGCCGCCATTTCCTTCAGAAATATATGCAAGGCAATAAATGAGAAGCAGAAAATTAAAACCTAAAAGCAGCGACAGTGATGGGACGCTATTCCAAATGCTGGGATTTGGGATCCCCAGCCGGTGGGCCCACGACCAATCAGCATTTTCCTTCTTAACAACCACATGCACAGTCAAAAATAAAAAGCTAAAAATCTAACAGCAAAGCAAAATAAACCCAGAAACGTAACAGTGAAATGAAAACCTAGTTTTCAAATGCTTATGACAATAAAATCCAGCAACACAATTTTTGCATCAAAAATGACAACCAACATATCAAAATGCTCATCTAAGCAAGCTCAAACCTAAACCAACCTCCATTAATCCCAAATCAAACTAACATGGACAAATCATGCAAAAATATAAATGAACATCAATCTTAAATTTCAAACTTCTCACAGCATAATTAATCATTTTCGATGGTTCAAGTGGCATTGGCTTCAGCATAACAAGATCTTTCATAAACACAGCATGATTTTGAAAAATGGGTGAGTCAAAATCTTACTTGGATTTGAAGTGAATGGAGCAGCAGTGATTATTTGAAGGTTGCAAGCTTAAACAGATGCTTCAGGTGCTTTGGAATGATGAGTGATGAAGCTCTTTCAGCTCAAGAACGCTTGAAGATACACAAATCACAATCTGCCATTGTTGGTGGTTTGAAAATGCAGAGCTCAAGAGGGAGTTCCAGCCATGGTTTAAGGGTTCAAAATGCTTCACAAGGTTGGTTAAATGATGAAGGAACCAAGAATGCTCCAAGGTTTTTGAAGATTCGAGCAGAAAATTCAATGGTGTGAAAAATGGAAAAAATGAGAGAGTGAGTGTTTCTGTGCAATGGAGGCTGTGTCTAGGGTTTAGAATGCAGAAAATGAAGCTTATATTCCACTGTTTATCCTTGCTTAATCATGTGGTAAGCTAATTTTGTTTAATGAGACCAAATTGCAATTTGCTAATTTCTTGCACAAGTGAAAAGGAGGGGTACAAGCTGTACGATTATGGGCCTGAAATGAGCAGAAAAGGACATCCAATTTGCTGTTTGTGGTCTGTACCAGAAATGCTAACTTTGCCTTGTGTTAATGAAGTCATTTGCCAAATTTTCAAGTTTGCATCTTTGGTCCAAAGTGATAGCATAATGGTGGTATGATGATGATTTAGGGCTTTGAGCAAGTTTCAAATATGATTTAAAACATTTCCCAATTGGCCAAAGTGAGAAAAAGTCCATAAATCAAAAAGTCAAACTTGAGTCAAACTTGATTTTAAATGAAATAGGTCCAAAAATGCCATTTTGAATGGTAAGGTTTTGATGAATGAAATTTATATTTTTGGAAAGGGGATGAAAAATGTGGTTTGTAGGAAAAAACCCCACCAAATTTGGCCTTATGGTTTGAGAGATATGCCTCTTTGAAGTTCACAAATTGATGAAAATGAATTGATCATATCTTGACAACCACACATGGGATTTGAGAGTTCTTGGACTTTTTGAAAATGGGAGAACAAGACCTTCAACTTTCATGTTGGGAAAAAATTCATTTGAAGCTTGTATCATGATGCAAGTTGAGGATCAAGAAGTTTCTATTTTTGGCAGTTGAAATTACAGGTCCACTTTCTATTTCTGGAAATTTTCTGATTGGCTTCAAATTCTTCCATGATGTTGATTGCCATGACATATGAGGCCTATTAGGACATGAATAAGCTATCTCAAACCATTTCCCTCCATCAAAACCATAGAATCAAACACGGTTGACCAACTTTGACTTTTCTAGGGTTTTGGACTTGACTGTGTACTTCTGATGAATTCCAAACCCTAATTCCTTGAGACCTTGACTTCAAATGATGTCCCAAGACATATGAACTCTTGATTATTGATCATGGTGCCTAAATTCCACAGGAATGGCCATCATCCGCTGCTTTGACTGACTGTTGACTGATTTTGACCTAATTACTTGCTTGCTTGCTCTTGAGGCAACTGGGGACAATGCAAATGCTATGCAATGTATCATGATATGCTATGACTTAATATGAGATGGTATGTACAATGATAGGTGCAAATTTGAGGTGCTACAAGCATGTCCAAGCAACGATTTTGATGATCTTACATAGACCCGTATCTTTAGAAATGGATTACAACAACAACCAAAGTTGTTTCTAGATGCTACTGCAAAGGGTTATCTTACATAAACAAAGCAAAGAATATGAAATTGCAATAATCAAAAGAATGACGCTCAATGATCATCAAGGATAATATATTAGAAACTCTTCTAAAAAAAATTATATCATGGAGTTGAATACCAATGGTGATATTATCTTACAAAACAAGTTGTTGACACAAACAGTGGATGAACTGGCAAAGCAATTATCTAAACTACTACAATAATTAAAATAGATACATGAATTTCCACAACAAAGGCAAATTCATTTTTCAAATTATGCAGTGGTGATCATCCAACTGGATTTTTCCTTCCAACTTATAAAGAGGTCAATTTTGTAAACTACCACTAGAGGCCATGAAAATATCACAATGATAACTTCCAAAGAGACAACTCCATTGGAAATCGAGAGTTGGTACTTCAACTAGACAACTTTTTTAATACTACATCCAGTCCCATCTTCAAACAAATTAAACACAAAAGAAATGATTCCATAACTCATATAAGTGTCGGTAGCTTCCCATTATAAAACTGATACTTGTATCCAAGATATTGCCACCTAAATTGGACAGTTATTCAAACATATATCAGATTAAAATTAGGAACAATATAAAGTTGTTACAACCGGAAGTGGTCGGTATGGCTACAATCATGAAGAGAAAGAAAATTTTGTTGTTGAAGATGGAGAAAAGTAGAAGTAAGAATAAGAAGAATAAGAGTTAGAGCCTATTCCATGTTTTTTCGCATTCATATTGGGTCTTCTTATTCTTGCTCGGTTATTCCTAAAATATCAATGGGGTCAATTTCCACCGAGAACCTCATTCATATGTCGTCCAACTATAATATCTTACCCTTTATTATGTTATGTTGAATAGAGATTTAGAGACTCTTTATTGGGGTCTTTTTTATTAGGAGGGGTTTGACCCCACTAAAGTGAAGTCTTCCCTACAGAGGAAACAATCCATTGATACAACGTTATTGTGGGTGCAGTCAATCGCCTAATAAAATGGACGCTTTGAATAAGGTTTATGTTATTGCCAAAGAGTAGGAGGCTCAGGGTGTCAAAATTGCTCTTCTGACCCGGGTCATCACTCCTCATCCTGTCGGTCCTACCATGCATGTTTTTGCTGAGGCTTCCCCGACCACTCCTGGATTTGGACAACCTTCTTCTAGGGATGTTTCCATGACTACTCAAGACTGGTCTCAAAAAAGGACTTTGATCTTGGTCCCTGTCCTTTTTTGTTTTGGCGGTAGGGTACTCAAAAAAGGGCTTCATCAACATCTTTAGCATTGAGCCCTGCCTTTTCCTTTGGTTATGTTGTGAGTTAGAGCTCTTTTGAATTTTCAAGCTTCAGGATTCTTGTATTCTTGTTGTTGGTTTTTTTTGTGCTTCCTTTTATATCCTCCTTGTTTTTCATGGCTAAGTTTTCATTTTGTTCCATCATATCTTTTAGGATATGGTTGAATTGACTGCTATTGGGTTTGTTAGTGAGATTTGTAAAGAATATATCAAGTGTGAGTAATGTGGATAATAGTCTCATATTGGTTGGTAATGTGGAGACTTGAGCATTTATAAGTGAGAGAACTCACTCACCTATCACCTTAAGGTTTTGGGTGAATATATGGTGTGTCTCTCACAAAGATATTGCTCTAGAAAAGAAGTCTCACAATATTCAGTGCTCCCTAGTGAAAAAACTCCCCCAATAATGGTATCACGAGCCTTTGGTTTCAGAAAGGGACCGAGTTACTTGTATCGAAAGTTAACGGCGTCAGGATGGTGAATAAGAAACATTCCGTTGAAGAGTGTCAACGGCGCCAGTGTGGTGAATAAGAAACGTTCCGTGCGGTACAAGGATTTGTGGAAGTAAGAAGAGCTTTCACTTGAGGGGGAGCATTGTAGACTCACACTTGAGGGAGAGTGTTGAGAATGTATCAAGTGTGAGTAGTGTGGATAATAGTCTCACATTGGTTGGTAATGTGGAGACTTGAGCATTTATAAGTGAGAGAAGTCACTCACCTATCACCTTAAGATTTTGGGTGAATATGTGGTGTGTCTCTCACAAAGATATTGCTCTAGAAAAGAAGTCTCACAATATTCAATGCTCCCTAGTGAAAAAAATTCCCCCAACAAGTTGATGTTATACTTTTTTCCTTTGGTGATATTTCCTTTTTGCGTGGTTGGTTAGTTCTGATCAAAGGGCCAAGCGGGTTGATTTTAGTGATTCCATGACAATGATTTGTAGTACTTTGGTAGTGTTCTTCACTGTGGCTCATTAAGCCACATTGGAAAAAAACATGGGTAGTTTTTAATATCTAAAATCTATCCATGCCACCCCATTTATTTTTCTATCAATATACATATCTAAAATTTATCTAGCATTTCAAAAATATCAGCTTCACATACTTCAAAAATATCAGCTTAACAAAAAATATATATAACATTATAAAAACTTATTAAAAAACATTGAAACAAACAAAACCTTAATATATAAAACATGCTCTTAACTTAAAAGGATGTTTTTCCCAACATTAAGTCTATACTCCATCGTCTTTAAGATTCTTTAGCTTCTTAAACTTTTAACATTCGAGAAATTTAAGCATCGATTTTACTTTACTTTTATTTTAATTGAAAATTTATTTGAGTCTTTTTCACACTTTGTTTCAATTTATTTGTATTCCAACCATTTAAGTTTCACATCATTTTACTTCCAAGTTTTTAATTCAATCGTCTTTTCATATACAAGTTGTTTAATTTAAGTCAGACGGTCATTAAAACCTCTCATTTAATTTCATCCTTAAAATTCAAATTTACTTAGAAGATATTTTCAAAATTACCCCTCCCAAAAGATAATCTACCTATTTACTAGTGCAAACTTTTGCAGACACGTTGATAAAATATTTATATGTGACTCAGATCTAATTGATTTTCTTATACTATAAATAAATATTCAAGGAAACCAAAGCAAAATATGATACATTTACCTATTTTTTTGTTTCAATTCTTAATATAGTTTAATAAGAAGAAAAACTATGTAATTGCTCACATTTAGGTAGAAGTGGCTAAATTGTCAAAAGACTATATTTATAGAAAACATTTATTCACATTGACTATGCTCTTCTCCACCTTGTTTCCACACACACTCCCACAAACCATGCAAAATTGGAAGAAAAAAAATATCCTTTGAGTATTTTAATGAAAATAAGTTCCTAATTATTTGAAAAAAATCAAATTATTTGACTTTTCAATTTCTCAGAACTAAATTTAAAAAATCCAAATTTTTAAATTTAAAAAATGAAAAATATTTAGCTACAGCTAAATAATGACTTAACCACGGTCTAAAAGTACATGGTTTAAAAAGTGAGAAGAAAATTCAAATTATATTTTTTTTTTCTTTTTTGAAACTCATAAATTAAGAATTTTTATTAGATGATTTAATCGACATTGGAAGAAAATTTAACAACTCCTTAAAAAATAATATATATATATATATATATATATATATATATATATATAAAATAATTAGGGGTTTTCAAGAAGAATGAAGAAGAAGAAAGAATAAAAGAGAAAGAGAAACCATATTATAAAAGGGTAACTTATTAAAAAAAAATGATACTATTTGATTTACAATGTCACCTATATAGAGATAACAAAATATGTAATTTACAAAATGTAATATTCGACTCTGTCGAATAATTACTTACACACTTCGACACACATGTTGTATTCGACTAATACAACAGTATTGAATATCACTATATTTCTACATGAGTTTCATTAAGAGTGATCGGGGTATCATTAGAGTCCTACCTGAGTTCCATGAAGAGTGACTCGGGTATCACTAGAGTCCTACCTGAGTTCCATGAAGAGTGACCCGGGTATCACTAGAGTCATACCTGAGTTCCATCAAAGGTGATTAGAGTATCACCAGGATCCTACATGAGTCTCACAATGAGTTGTTGAATTCCATCAGAGTATTGCATGCCCCCTCCATGGAAGTTATTCAAAGAAATATATTCCATCGAGAGTATTATATGAGTTCTATCAAAGTTTGAGTCTCATCAGATTGGTTGTGAGAGTTTTACTAGAGTTTCATCCAAATTTTGTTTGAGTCCTACCAAGGTGTTGTGTGCATCCCTCACCATCACCAGGAGGGGATTCATCGAGTCTTTACATATGTGTCCTTTAAATCCATAGAGAGTCTCTCGATTGATGTGCTTCCACACTTCCTCTCCACCTAGTGGAGAAAATTGGGGATCCTCTTATATATTTAATTATCCTCTATCATAAGAAGTTGAAGATCAACAGTCATCATCTCTGATTGAAGGTAATTAAATAGGAACGGATGTAGTACCCTAAATTTTGTCAATCTCTTTACTATTATATGAGTTGTAGTTGCATTTTATCTTGAATTATTGTGATGGTCAATTTGGTAGTACAGTAAGTATAAGGAATTACAAGTATGAGGTCGTGAGTTTGAATTTGGTCTCATTCTTTTTATGTTTTTTCTCTTTTTACATTTTGTTTACAAAAAAAAGTACTTTTTATTCATTTTTAAATGATTTTTGTTTTTTATATAAATAGGTATTTTAAAAATGATTAATTTTTTATTTTTTATTTAATAAAAAATAGTGGGGGAAAAAATGTCTAGATTCGTTGTATTGAGTCGTGTTGTCCTATGATTGGTCCATTTTTTTATATCTCGTTTCATATTTGACCGTGTTTTGTCACAATTACTTATTTTCCATTTTTAGTGACATAATTTGTCATATAAATATGACTCGTTTTCTCACAATTTGAGCGGAGAATTAGAGAGAGTTTTACACATAGTCTCAAACTTTTTTTTCAAAGGTCCCAATTTTTAAATTATTTTTTTCGCTCTCTTTTATTTTAATTTGTTTTCTTAAACCATATGACAATAATAATATGATAATTTTCTCTTTTAAGTTTACTTATTATTATTATTATTATTATTATTATTATTATTATTATTATTATTATTATTATTATTATTATTTTCATTTAGTTTATTTATTCATATATTATACAAACTATATTCAAGACTCACTCAGTACATAATTCACCACTAAAAATCTCTCATAAAAACACCACACGTGAAAAACCAATCATTGATTCACACTCCACAGACATAAACATCACATAAAAATCACTACTTGTATCAGAAAATTTGATCTCATATCCCTATATTTTATTAAAAATATCAATTTTATCCTTACTTATTTTTAACTAATTTATCATTTCACTTTTTACCATTCATTTGAGACTTCCAACAATTGCACCCCTTCAGACACGCACCAGAACACTTTGAAAAAGATTTAAGGTATGTTTGTTTTCTTTACCGGAACACTTTATTAAAGACATTTGGTTTATTATAAAATGTGTCCGGGAACACTGTCTAGAAGAGTTCTGATTTTGTGTAAAAAATGTACCGTACCGGAACATTTAACAAATGTATTCCAGTTCACACTCATACTTACTGGAACTCTTTCATAAAGGTTTCCAGTTTGTTGATTTTGTGTACCACAACTTTTTTATGAAGACTTTCGGTTTGTGTTGTTTTTTTTACAATTTTTTTATTGATGCAGGTATAAAAATTCTTCCCCAAATATGTGTAGATATTTATGATGCTTTTTCAACTACTCGAAGATTTGGTATATGAGAAAAGGTGATAAGGTGGATTAAAGAGGTTGAAATCCGAAATAAAGTAATTGTTATTATCACCCGTTCAGATACTGAAGCAGACAAGAGGGGGAGAAGTAACAAATTAATATTTTGTTGTGATAAAGGTGGAAATTACAAGGATATTGATAGTTCAACCAAAAGTGTGACAAAATAATGTGGATGTCCATTTAAAATCTGGTTGACTCCGGCGAAAGATGGGTTTGGATGAAAGGTTGATGTAAAATGTGAAGTTCATAACCTTGGTTTACCTGATAGATTAGAAGGACATTCCTTTGTTGGTAGGTTAACCACATATGAGAATCAAAATGTTGCTGATTTGACAAAGATACATGTTCCACCTAGACACATATTACTTTCCTTGCAAGACAGATATCCATAGAATGTCACTCGGATCATGCAAATATACAAGCATAAGAGTATGATAGAAAAAGAGATAGGAGGTCCTAGAAGTGAGATACAACATTTGTTTAAGCTTATTGAGGACGTAAGCTATGTTTATTGGATTAGAAAAAGAGATTACTCGGAAGTTGTGAGAGAGATATTTTGGACTCATCAGATTCAGTTAAGTTGTTGAATATTTTTCTCGTTGTATTATTTTTAGGGTTGAATATGCTCATTGGAAGTTAAAGCAGATGTTGGGGAACAATATAGGTGACATGGCAAAATATTAGGAAGTTATGAATAACAACTTGAAGTTACAACTGGACAACATTAGAGCTTCTTTTCAAAAAAGTTTTTACGAAGTTGAGCACGCGTACATAAGTCCACTTTATGGTAATCTGCGTGGTTCAATGTCTCGAGCTGCTTTGAGACGTATTACTGAAGAGTTATTGAGAGTTGATTATGTTGGGACTAACGGGAAAATATATGGTTGTACTCTTGGAACATCTTATGGGTTACCTTGTACTTGTGAGTTAGGAAGATACACACTTGGTGGTATACCAATACCAATAGATGATGTTCATGTTCATTGGAGGAAACTAAGTATCGAAGTTGAGTTGGGGGTAAATGTAAATGATGGATCAGAGGTGGATATGAATTGTGCAATAGATGAATTATGGAAAAGGTTTATGTCATTAGATGTTGTTGGGAAAAAGGCATTAAAAAGTAGGGTTTGTGAACTTACCTACCCCATAATGACTTCATTATGTTCACCACCTAAGAAATTAAAAACCAAAGGAGGAGTAAAGAAAAAAGGAAAAAACCAGTAAGATGTGATTTTTATAGGGACCCTTCGTATCATGAGTATGTTGATCAAGCATCTCAATCTTCACATAGGCAATCTCAACCATCACAAACTTATAAGAAGTTAAAATTATCAAAGAAGCAGTAACAAACAAAGAAGCATTTCACTCTTCAATTTCCTAATCATATTAGGCCATATATTAAAGATGTAGTTAATGTTGTATCAGATGGTAATTGTGGATTTAGAGTCATTGTATCATTTCATGGATATGGTGAGGATGTTTGGTCAGTGGTTCTCCAAGACTTGGAGTTAGAAATAATAGACAAGGAAAGATCAAGTTTGTACGATAGGTTTTTGTAATCGGTTAGCAGAAGTGAGAGAATATTTTATGATAGAATCCTTTGGTCCGAAACCACCACAAAAATGGTTGACTCTACCAGATATGGGTTACTTGATACTGAGTCGATATAATGTTGTACTTGTCTGTTGCAACCAAATTCGGGTTTGGGAGTCATTTATACAAGGGAAAGGTATTAGCACCCCCCACGTCTGTTGTACTCAGCGGGAACCTTTTAGTTAAATCTGTGATTGAATGTTAGCTTATGTCAATTGTTTTTGTTGGAGTAATAAAATATTGAAAAGGAAAATAGAAAAAAGGGTCGTAATTTTTTTTTTATTAGGGTGTTTTACAATACTGTGGGTCTTGCTCCTACGTATCCTCAGGCACAATAAGGAAATCAAAGCTATGTAGTTCCGTGTGAGACAAAAGATATTTTTGGGCTTTTTATTATAGTGCTTGACGAGGCATTGAATCTCGCTTCTACGTATCTCCAGGTACGATGGGGAACTCAAAACTACGTAGTTCTTGGTAGCAAATGAGTGTTGGTTGATTTATTTTAGAGAATGAATGTTTAGGTCGCATTCTAGCAGTTAAATGTTGGCTTATATGCTTGCGGGGAGGCTGAAGCGCTTGCTTGTATTGCGGTAGAACAAACTAAACAATGTTTGCTTGTGAAAGGTTTTCGATCATGTGGGGGCGAGATAAAAGATAAGTTTGATTGGTTGAAATGTTTTTAAGAGGATGACGATTGCTCGAATAATCGTGTTAGGTAACTCGTATTCAAACAATCGGGGAAAAGAATAGTGGGCACTAGACCATTTCCTTATTCATCATTTTAATTACCAAAGAATTAGATATCATTATGATGTTTTGAATAGGCAACAAGTACTCGAATGGTCGAGTTAGGCAACTCGTATCCAAGTACTCGGGGAAAAGAATAGTAGGCACTAAACCTTTTCCTTTTTCGTACGAGTTATTGCAAAAATAAGTTTGCTCAAGCTTTGATTATGAAAGTGGTTTGAGATTAGTCATATTAGATGTTTTTAATGGATGACGATTGCTCGAATGGTTGAGTTAGACAACTCGTATCCAAAAAATCGGGGGAAAGAATAGTAGGAACTAGACCATTTCCCTTTTCACTCTTTGTGGAAGATGTTTAAAAATGATTAGATGTTTTGAATAGACGGTGAATACTTGAATGGTCGAGTTAGGCAACTCGTATCTAATTCCTCGAGGAAAAGAATAGTAGGCACTAAACCATTTCCTTTTTCGTCCATTTTTTAATGAAATAATTCAATCGAGTTGTGAAAATTGACTTGAAAAAGAGTCGTGCAAAAATAATCAAGAAGGTGCAAAATAAAATGGTATGCACGAATTATAACGTGAGGTTGCGAAATGGACCTGGTCACAGGCCTGGTTACAAACCTTGTCACGGAACTGTCGCATAATGTAACATGAGGTCATGAATCATTTCGTAAGACCACAAATTCTTTCGTAAGGTCACAAATTCTTTCGCGGTGGCTCGCCGACGTTGCAGATTGTTCCCGAACACGTGTTATTGTTACTATATGGTGAGAGTGCTTCACATGGAGTTGAGGTGTGTTTCTTAGTTGTAGGTTTCAAAGAGATGAAATGGTGGAGGTTGTACGTTAGAAGGTGATAGACAATGGTGAGGATCATTCGTGAACAATAAGTATGTGGTGGTGGACGTTTATGTTGGGTGAATCTACAATGTGGTTGTATTGCATTTGGAAGCAGTGGTGACTTGTGTCGGAGTTTCTCCTTCATCGACGGCGGTTTGGAAGTTGTTTAACGAATTTGAGGGTGTTTAACAGTGGTTTAAGGTGGTGTTGGAAAGAGTTATGATGCAGGATAAAGAGTGAGATTGAAGCAAGGTGTGAATCATATTTGAGGGGTGATATGGTCGTGGTCTCACGATGGTTCGTTTGAGCGTGGTGGTTCGCGGATGCCGGAAATGAAGGGTGGGGGGAGGAAACACGAAGGAAGTGAAGGTTGTTGGAGAAGGGCTTGAAGGGTGTTAATGAGAAGGAGTGTGTGTCAAATTTCAGCAAGAAGAAAAGAATAAAGGTTTATGGAGGGCGACATTTTGGAGGTGGTTTGTGGAATCCGGTGCGGTTGTGTTGTGTGGTGGAAAGATGAGGTGAATAGTGAGGTAAGGGGATGATGATGATGAGATGTTATAGGATGAAGAGAGGTAAAGTTTGTTAGTGAAGCTCGGAGGTTGTGTTTGGATCAAGTTGTCGTTGGTTTAAGAGAGGTGAGAGAGAGAGTCTAAATAATTGATTTCCTTTTACGTGGTGGTGAATGAAGAAAGAAAAAGGTTTAGTAAGAAAGCCGAGGTGTTGGATCGTGATCGGTAGGAGTTATTATGAGTGTGAAGAGAGGACAGTGTATTCAATATTTTCTCGAGTGAAGAGAGAGGAAGATCCTCTTTTTTTTTTCTTTTCCATTTTTTCCTCTTTATTACATTTGGTGTGTGTCCCTTTCTTATTGGAGGGGACTGATTTTTGAATGAAAAGTAATAGTTCCACCTCTCTCACGTGGAATGGAGAGAGCTTTTTTTTACTGAAGAAGCATACATGCCTCTTTATGGTTAGTGTATTATCAAATTTGTGAGAGACAGTTATTTCCTCTCATTGGTCACGTTTTCCCCCTTTTTCATTTTAGTCTTTTTTTTCAAAAATTGAGAGATATGAGAATCCATGTGTTTTTTATTAGGGCAATTGAGATCCTCCAAAACTTGAATCAAATGGTAAATGAGTTAGCATATATTAGAGCTTCCAAAATTAATTTTTTCAATAGTACCCTTAGATATTTTGTGATCAAAATGAATTTAGAATTTAATATAAAATAAAATTCAAAATATTTTTTAATAAAGCAAATAAAAATTAATAATTATTTATTTGTCTTTATTTATTTTTTCTTGACATTTTGGTAAAAAAACAAAAATAAATGGAATTAAAATGAATAAAAATTGGGCACGAAAATGAGCGAATAAGTAAAATGTATTCATTGAAATAATCTACGCGGAATATACTTATGTAAAACAGGAAGATAAAGATCAAATTTTGCAGTAAAACGTGTTCGGTTGAAAATATTCAGACATATCAAAATGCGATCCTAAACGGGATCGAAAAAATTAAATGAGCATGCCAGATTAAATTACACAAATCGTAGATCAATAAAACAGGCAACTGCAAGCTTGATCTCGAAATTTTTTACTCGTTAATTCTACGTGCAATTGAAAATCAATTCAATCGATATGTCTGTAAAACTAAAATTTTATTCTAAGAAAAACAAAGTAAAATTGGAGGCACGAAAGTTTAAAATGTCCAGACAAAATTGGGATATGACGGTACTTTCTAAAGTTGCGTTCACTCGTTTTGGAAGATTGAAATGTTTGAGATTTTAGAAACTCGTTTTTTTATAAACATCAATCTTGTGTTCCAGAGTTTCATGATGATCTAATGACCTGTCATAAATCTTTATAAGACTTTTATACTTTATAGTTATTCTTTGATTCTTACCAATTGACTCGCTCAATGTAACGACAAATTCATTACTAGATAGGTTAGAAAAAGTCTTGTTTTCATAATCATCATCATACGTTGTATTGTCAAGTTACACATTATATGATGTTGAGTCCATTTGAACAATATTTGCATGTTCCTCATCTTCATCAGATAATTCACAAGATAGATCACATGTGTATAAGAATCATTTTTCTCAACTCTAGATTCACTTTTCTAGATTTCTCCTTCTTCAACTTTGAACACTCATTTATGAAATATCTTAGTTCTTTGCACTTTTAGCAAATAGTCTTCTTATCAGGTTCATTTTTGTCTCATAGATCTTTGGAGTACTTGAACATCTTGTTGGAGAATTGCTTCTTTCTTATGTTCCATACATGTTGCACTCTCACGAGGACAAGAGAAAGTTCATTATCATTTAATGTTTCTTCATAATCTCCATCAATATATTCTTCATCTCGCGAAGCATTGGTTTTGGCCTTCAAAGAAATAGAACTTGGTTTCCTCTGAGTTTCTTCTTTATTGAGATCTATCCATGATTATTTCTACCAATATCTGGAAAATATCTTTAAAAAATATAGGCGTCTAACTTATAAAAAACTTGGTTTCCTCTGAGTTTCTTCTTTATTGAGATCTATCCATGATTATTTCTACCAATATCCGGAAAATATTTTTAAAAAATATAGGTGTCTAACTTATAAAAAACTTGGTTTCCTCTGAGTTTCTTCTTTATTGAGATCTATCCATGATTATTTCTACCAATATCCGGAAAATATTTTTAAAAAATATAGGTGTCTAACTTATAAAAAATATAGGTGTTTAAAAACTCAATTTTGTATCTCATAAGACGATGAATATAATTTTTAAAATGATAATTTTTGTCATTCAAAAAGGAGTAACGACACAATTTATTATGCATTTTCCTTCCATTTTTATGTGATCTTTATAATATATTTTTTATAAAAAAATAAATGTACTCATTTATTTTTGTCAAACTGACATGAAAGACAAAATATCTCATTTATGAGAACAAGAAAAATTAGAAGCTTTTACATGGGGACATCAACTTTCATTGATGTGTAATCTTTATTATATTAATAGTATTGGAATTTTTTATGAGAAAAAAAAATGAACCATGATAAAAGGGGCCAAGTTAGGGATGTTGACGGGGCGGGGAATGTGAGGAGGATGTTTTCCTGCTCCCTGCCCCGCCCCTCAGTGTTTTCTTTATCTTTATTCTCGATCCTCGTCACAGAGGAATATTGTCATACCCCAAAATTTGCCCGTTGATATTACAAAGCATTTTCCAAGACCCTCCGACTTGTTCCACAAGGCACTGACATCCCAAAGGAACGAAGGCCCAGCTCACGAATGGCCCAATCCAGAAAATGGCCCAAAACTGGCCTGTTCGCTACACGCTCGCCTAGTGAACGTTACGTTCGCTACACGCTCGCCTAGCGAACGTTCGCTACACGCTCGCCTAGCGAAGCAAACATTCGCTACCAGCTCGCCTAGCGAGGTTGACAGACAACAAAAAATTTCGGGCTTCGTTCTGAGCCCATTAGGTCATGAAAAAGAGCATTATAAATACCAGCACTTCAGTAATGAAAGGGGGAACGAAAAGAGGACGAAAAACAGAGGAAGACGGACGGAACCCTGGCCTAGAAACCCTGGAGATCAACTTGAAGGATTCCGAGTAAAGAAACCCTGAAGGCCGCTCATCCGCTCCGAAGCTACCACCGCCCAACTCAATCCGGCTCGCCAATTCAAGGTTGCAATTCGATTGCAAATAGGTTTGCATTACTATTATCGTGTTATTTTCTTAATTTGCATGTGATACCGCTTTATGTTCTTAACTTGCATGTGATATTATAATTGAATTCATAAACATATTTGAGGTTTGCATGTGAATTTAAGTGTGCCTGGATATTGTGAATGCTGAACCATATAATTATGTGTTGAATGCCATAAGCCATGCCGCAGGTTGAAGTCATACTGTTCTGAAATTCAAAACCCGCAGCCGCTCGCTAGCACATCGCTAAGCGAGCATGTAGCGAGTATTCGCTAGGCCTTCGCTAGGCGAGGCAGAGGCGAACGGGGCAGCCGCCAATATTTTGTTTGTTATATGCGTATCTGGTCGATCCTATGTTAATTATACACTGTTTTCTTGCTGCTGTTTTTTCTTTTACGGTGTAATCCACGATTACACCCGGATTTGGTACTCTAACCCGTTTGTTGAATTTTGCAAAGGTTCATATGTCCCAGAAAAAGATCGTCGTTTAGGTCTTCCACTTTATTTGTGGGATACCCTTATGGAGACTCACCCTAAGTGGCCTAATTAATTTTAATGTGTTAATTTTAATGTATTAATTTTAATGTATTAATTTTAATGTATTAATTTTAATGTATTGATTTTAGTATGGACTTAATTACTTAATTGACTTTAAAATATGACCTTTAAATAAGTGATCTCGGACCTCTCTTTGCTGCCCTACGGTATTACGGTATAACGGTCATGTCCCGCGAATGTAGGGATACACTTAGCAAAGACCCTTCGATTAAATCATCATAAAATAAATCATGGTCCCTCGGATGTTGCCTTCGAAAATACGATTTTGTCCCTCGATGACCCTTCGGTGTAGCCTACGGTTAAATGATGATCGTCCCTTCGAATGCTAAGGCATCCCTACAACTGTTGCCTTCAATGACCTATCGATGACCCTACGATGACCCTTAAACATCCAAAGGGTAAGATTACTTACTTCTCAATAGTAAGGACAGTTTTACCCTCATAAGGATAGGAAATGCCCATAACGACCTCAGGAAGGTATAACTCTCAATTACTGGATCATAACCTAAAACATTTTCCACCCCTCACACTTTACCCTTTACAAATCCTAGAAAATCACCACTTGGTATACATTCATACTAGAATCATTACCGAGTTATATTTTTCTAAACCATTTTTCAAAATCAAATGAGATAAATACTTTGTATACATTCATACGAGAATCATTACAAAGTTAAACTCTCTTTCAAACATTTTTTAAGCAATTCACCGACACTTTTCAGACAAAAATATAAGTGATCCAGTAATTAAGAGCCCATGGATAACCATGGATACAAAGGGTGCTAACACCTTCCCTTTGTATAATGTACCTCCCGAACCCAAAATCTATTGAGGTCTTTCCTGTTCTTTTCCACCTTTCCTTATTGGATAAAAGAAAAGTCGGTGGCGACTCTTGCTATCCGCGACATTGCGATAAAAAGCAAAACACCCCAAGTCAGTTCACCGTATGACAGAACTGGCGACTCTGCTGGGGACCTTAAAAAGAGAGGTTACCTTAAAACAAGATCACTTATTTGAATTGTTTGATTTACTTTTAAGGGATTGCTTGGGTATTTTTGAGTGAAAGATCCTACACCCGGATCTAGTGCACCTTAGGTAAGTAGCAATAGATCATCGCGACTATCCGGCGTATACTGGAATGGTTAAAATGATGGCTACGGTTAATGTGACACTCTGGATGTCCTGATGTTCCTCATGTTTACTTGAGGAAAAATTTGGCATCTGCGTGGTGTCATCAAAGCATTAACCAGACCTTTAGAACCCTAATTGACTCATCCTAGCCATTAGAAAGTAGTGAGATAACTGACTTCGGTTCCGACTGGGGTTGGTTGAGACTCGATACTACACTCTTTGAGATTGGACTTTAGGGAAGCTTCGGTCAACCACTTGGTGTTGCACTGAAGTGGACTTAAAGAAAGGTCGATGATTTGAGATCCTTCTAGAACCCGGTTACTATTCTAGGACAGGTTGAACCAACCAAACTTCAGTGGGGAGGGTACTTACCTATGGAACTCATGCAAGCCTTAAAACCTAGGAATGATGGTTGTATGACTTGCTTGTGCTTGTTATTTATTTAACCTCATAACATCATAACATCATGACATCATAACATTGTACTAACCATTTCAAGGACTTAGGGATTTAACTTTGCTCTATTTTGTATGAAAAAAAAACAAAAACAAAAAGTTTCCCTTTTCGGTAGTTTATGCAAAGTTAAATTCCAAAAGGCCTTGAAAACATTTCATGCATTGCATAGCATAACATAGCATAACAGGTACTCTAAAGGGATCAGTGTTCTCACGGTTTTCCTCCACACAGAAAAATGGACCTCGAACAAACTGTCAAGGATCTCCATGCTCAGAATGCTCAACTCCAGGAGATGATCTTGAACTTATCCAGGGGGCAGGAGGAACTGAAAGCTCTCTTGCTCGAGAAAAAGAAAGACAAGAAAGCTGTGAGTTACATTAACCCGGGAAGAAGGCTTAAAGGACAGGCTGCGGGAATCAAAATCAGAATTCCGAAGGATCAAGAAGAGGAAACAGAGACAGATTCAGAAGATGAGAATGCTGATCCTTTCAACCCTGAGGATGACGATGAAGATTACGAGAATGAACAGTACTCTCCAAAAGATGGCAAGTACAAGTTGCTGGAAGAACGCATGCTAGTTATGGAAGGTCAGAAGGCGCCCGGTCTGGATTTTGAAAGTTTGGGTCTAGTCTCCGATGTGATCATTCCTCGCAAATTCAAGGTCCCCGCTTTCACTCAGTATGATGGGGCATCTTGTCCTCAGATGCATCTGAGAGCTTACGTGAGAAAGATTCAGCCATATACCACTAATAAGAAGCTCTGGATCCATTTCTTCCAAGAGAGTCTGTCTGGCACACAATTGGAGTGGTATTATCAGCTCGAGAGCTCTGACATCCACACATGGACTGATTTAGCAACTGCTTTCTATAAACAGTACCAGTATAATTCTGAACTAGCGCCTACTCGGCTACAGTTGCAGAATATGACTATGGGATCTAAAGAAAGTTTCAAAGAATATGCTCAAAAGTGGAGAGATTTGGCTGGCAGAGTCAAACCCCCTATGACTGATCGAGAATTAGTGGACATGTTCATGAGCACACTGACTGGCCCATTCTACAGCCATCTATTGAGGAGTTCCTCATTGGGTTTCACTGAACTTATATTAACAGGTGAACATGTTGAAAGTGGCATTCGAAGTGGGAAGATACAGGCGACTATCTTTGATCCTCCAGAGACTCCTAATGGCATCACTGCCCCTCTGCCTAATCATGACGAGACTGTCAATGCTGTGCAAGATACTGATAACGATTATGACTTGGATAGCTGGATTTTCCCAACAATTGGTGACGGACCCAATAATTGGAAGGCTGAAGACACTATCCCGATTTCCTTTAGTCAAGAGTAATTGTTATTGCTATTTTAGTGCTTCAAAGCATTATGTCTATACCCGGGGCATAATAGCTAATTTTAAGGGTTTGTCATTTTCATAAGCATATTCATATTCAATAAATCAATGGACTTTTTGCATTCAAATATTGCGCTCTTTATCTTTCCTGTTATTTTTCAAACAAGCTATGTTTTCTTGCACACACTCACGTAACAATTTACCGATCCATATCCACTCTGGATCCTGTTGGTAATGACTCTGCTACTGTTCATTATGACTTTGAAAATCCGATCTACCAAGCCGAGGATGGAAGTGAGGAAGATTGTGAAGTCCCTAGAGAACTTGCCAGACTGGTACTACGAAAGACTATACAGCCGCATGAGGAATCAATTGAAATTGTATATCTGGGTACTGAAATAAACAAGAGAGAAGTCAGAAGTTTCTTGGGGCACTCGAATTACATTGCCCGATTCATTCCACACTTGACTGCTACCTGCAAACCCATCTTCAAATTACTAAAAAAGAAAAATCAAGAGATGGTATGGAATGATGAATGACAAAATCAAGAAGTATCCCCAAGAACCTCCGGTTCCGATGCCACCAGTTGAAGGAAGACCTTTAATCACGTATTTGACCGTGTTAGAAAATTCAATAGGGTGTGCTGGGGCAACATGACGAGTCTGGTCGAAAAGAGCATGTCATACACTGCCTTAGCAAAAGGTACCGACTGTGAAACAAGGTACTCACAGCTCGAGAAAGCTTGCTGCGCTTTGGCTTGGGCTGCTCGCCGACTAAGACAGTATATGTTGAATCATACCACTTTATTGACTTCTAAGATGGATTCTATCAAATATCTATTTGAGAAACCTGCTGTCTCCTGAAAGAGTTATCACTGAACAACAAGATGATTACCGAACTCTACACGCAGTTCAAAATAAAATACCATAACTCTTCACCGTACCGGCCAAATATGAACGATGCCGTGGAGGCTGCTAATAAGAATATCAAGAAGATCATACAAAAGATGACAATAACGTACAAAGACTGGCATGAGATGTTACCGTTTGCTCTTCATGGTGATCACACTTCAGTACGCACTTCGACAGGGGCAACCCCTTTCTCTTTAGTCTATGGAATGGAAGCCGTTTTACCAGTGGAAGTTCAGATTCCCTCTCTAAGAATTGCGAAAGATGCAGGCTTAGATGAAGAGGAACGGATTCAGACTCGACTCGATCAGATAAATTTGATTGAAGAGACTCGCGGCTGTTTGTCATAGTCAGATATATCAGAAACGCATGACCCAAGCATTTAACAAAAAGGTCAAGAGACAGGTGTACCAACTTGGCGCCTTGGTGGTCAAGCGTATCATTCTACCACAAGGTGATCCCAGAGGCAAATGGACTCCCACACACGAAGGGCCATTTGTAGTTAAGAAGGTATTCTCTGGTGGAGCCATGATGCTTGCTACAATGGATGGCGAAGAGTTCCCGCATCCTGTGAACGCTGACATAGTTAAAAAAATACTACGCATAAAAGAGACCCGCTAGGTCGACGTACCTAGGCAAAAGTAAGGGCATCCCGGCGAACCAAAAGGGTTCGGGCAAAAAAATTAGGGATAAACATATAAAGACATACACCCGGCAAGTCGAAAACCTGAAAAGGCGGCTTGAGCAAAAAAAAAAAGGGTATCCCGGTGGACTGAAAACCTGAAAAGGCGGTCCAGGCAAAAATTAGGGATTAAAGCGTATGACTATGCCCCGTTCTCTGTCAGCTTCACCCAAGTTTCAAGGGACCGAACAAGCCAATCACTTCTATCCGACAGCAGGAGATGAGATGCTTGAAGACATAATGACGGTAGTGGATTTAAAATCAACAGGACTTTTCCTGCATAGCTTTTTCTTTGTTTTCTCGGCAATTTCCTCTTACTAGGATTTCTGTCTCCTTGTACTCAAATTGCCTATTTATAGGCCCTCTTTCAAAATCAATACAATTTCATTTCCAAAAAGATGCTTTTGTTTTACCTTTTCTGTTTTGTTTGCGTAAACGTCCATTGATTTACTTTGAATTGATTTATGCACTTGAATATGATCAATGTTTACCAAAAATGCATGCCTAGAATAGTAATAGCAATTACTACACGACTTCAGGATCGAGGAGAAGGTCTAATCACGCTTCCCAATGAATCTGTTGCTAATTCGATTCCCCGGCTAAGCCAGTTATTCCCCAGAAGAAATGGGCATCACTAGACGAATTGGTCATCTCTTCTACCCTCAGCCAGGCTCGGTTGAATATCTTCTACCATCAGACAGAAGTCAAATACCCCTAGCTAAGGAAGGGTCATCAATACAAATATCTCCGACCAGAAGACTGAGATTTATTTCCCCAGTAGAATCCCCTGGAAGAACGTTTCAGACACATAGTGCACTCATTTCACATCACATACCTACATACAATTTTCATTCCGCATCATATGCATTACATCATACAACGCTCTCATTTATTCCAGACGCATAATTCACTCATTACATCATTTCACAGCACCCGCATACATACAACATTTGCATCTCATGCATCATGACATGGCATGAAACTAACTTTATTTTTCAGGTTAATTATCCTCTCGATACAATCAACACAAAGGTCCATTCAGACGGACATCTTTATCAATTACACTCAAGATTTAACTATATCCCTCAGATACTGCCTAGCGTATGGTATATTCCGAGGTGTAGTCTAACGTACGACTACTTTCTTCTTCAGATACATCTTTCAGATATACTCCATGTCAACATTCATTCTGACATCCTCCTAACGATGGCATCTATAAGCCCATCCCAAATATTCATTGCAAATACAACATATACAAATACTATCAGATATAGCCTAGCATACGGTTCATTCTGATTCAGCTCAACATATAACTCCTTCCACCCAGATACGATCTAACGGACGATCCATTCTGATCTTCAACTACTCCCAACACGGTCTAATGTACGACCCAGTTGGACCTTCACTTCTCAGGTACTGCCTAGCATACGGTCCATCCTGATTCATCTCAACACATGACTCCTTTAACTCAGATACGATCTAGCGTACGATCCATTCTGACCTTCAACCACTCAAAGACAGTCTAATGTACGACCAAGTTAGACCTTCAAATCTTCAAATACCACTCAAATACAGTCTAATGTACGACCAAGTTAGACCTTCAAGTCAGATTCTGCAAATACAGTCTGATGTACGACCAAGTTAGACCTTCAAGTCAGATTCTGCAAATACAGTCTAATGTACGACCAAGTTAGACCTTCAAGTCAGATTCTGCAAATACAGTCTAATGTACGACCAAGTTAGACCTTCCAGTCATCAAATACAGTCTAATGTACGACCAAGTTAGACCTTCCAGTCATCAAATACAGTCTAATGTACGACCAAGTTAGACCTTCCAGTCATCAAATACAGTCTAATGTACGACCAAGTTAGACCTTCCAGTCATCAAATACAGTCTAATGTACGACCAAGTTAGGCCCTCATCCCTTGCTCAGGTGCTACCTTCGGACAGGTACATTCTTGAATGGTAGTCTGGTATACGGCTACTCCCCTTGCTCAGGTGCTACCTTCGGACAGGTACATTCCTGAATGGTAGTCTGGTATACGGCTACTCCCCTTGCTCAGGTGCTACCTTCGGACAGGTACATTTCTGAATGGTAGTCTGGTATACGGCTACTCCCCTTGCTCAGGTGCTACCTTCGGACAGGTACATTCCTGAATGGTAGTCTGGTATACGGCTACTCCCCTTGCTCAGGTGCTACCTTCGGACAGGTACATTCCTGAATGGTAGTCTGGTATACGGCTACTCCCCTTTCTCAGGTGCTACCTTCGGACAGGTACATTCCTGAATGGTAGTCTGGTATACGGCTACTCCCCTTGCTCAGGTGCTACCTTCGGACAGGTACATTCCTGAATGGTAGTCTGGTATACGGCTACTCCCCTTGCTCAGGTGCTACCTTCGGACAGGTACATTCCTGAATGGTAGTCTGGTATACGGCTACTCCCCTTGCTCAGGTGCTACCTTCGGACAGGTACATTCCTGAATGGTAGTCTGGTATACGGCTACTCCCTTGCTCAGGTGCTACCTTCGGACGGGTACATTCCTGAATGGTAGTCTGGTATACGGCTACTCCCTTACTCAGGTGCTACCTTCGGACAGGTACATTCCTGAATGGTAGTCTGGTATACGGCTACCCCCTTACTCAGATGCTACCTTCGGACAGGTGCATTTCTGAATGGTAGTCTGGTATACGACTACTCCCTCTTCAAGCAGATTCAGCCTAACGGACGGCTCATTCTGCAACTCAGAACGATCTAGCGTACGATCCGTTCTGATCTTTCATCCCCATCAAAGTCATCCGCCTAACGAACAGCTCACTCTGATACTCAGATATGGTCCAGTGTATGATCCATTCTGATCCCTTATCCCCAGCAGCATATAGCATACTCTGACTCCCCAGCGAAGTCAACAGCATGATGGATGATTCACTATACGGTCTAGCGTATGACCCGGTATGACATTCATGTCTTCAGACATTGTCTAACGTACGACACAATCTGGAAATCTCCTCATCGAACTACCTGGATGGCATCTTTAAGCCCATCTCCACCAAGACTAATGGACAAGCGCAAACTTTTGGGGCATTCTAGTGTTCAATAATCTTTCACCTCCAGACCACGAACGACATACTCGCCATTCTAACTCTCTCGGTTCAAGAATATTGAACAGGGGCAGCTGTCATACCCCAAAATTTGCCCGTTGATATTACAAAGCATTTTCCAAGACCCTCCGACTTGTTCCACAAGGCACTGACATCCCAAAGGAACGAAGGCCCAGCTCACGAATGGCCCAATCCAGAAAATGGCCCAAAACTGGCCTGTTCGCTACACGCTCGCCTAGTGAACGTTACGTTCGCTACACGCTCGCCTAGCGAACGTTCGCTACACGCTCGCCTAGCGAAGCAAACATTCGCTACCAGCTCGCCTAGCGAGGTTGGCAGACAACAAAAAATTTCGGGCTTCGTTCTGAGCCCATTAGGTCATGAAAAAGGGCATTATAAATACCAGCACTTCAGTAATGAAAGGGGGAACGAAAAGAGGACGAAAAACAGAGGAAGACGGACGGAACCCTGGCCTAGAAACCCTGGAGATCAACTTGAAGGATTCCGAGTAAAGAAACCCTGAAGGCCGCTCATCCGCTCCGAAGCTACCACCGCCTAACTCAATCCGGCTCGCCAATTCAAGGTTGCAATTCGATTGCAAACAGGTTTGCATTACTATTATCGTGTTATTTTCTTAATTTGCATGTGATACCGCTTTATGTTCTTAACTTGCATGTGATATTATAATTGAATTCATAAACATATTTGAGGTTTGCATGTGAATTTAAGTGTGCCTGGATATTGTGAATGCTGAACCATATAATTATGTGTTGAATGCCATAAGCCATGCCGCAGGTTGAAGTCATACTGTTCTGAAATTCAAAACCCGCAGCCGCTCGCTAGCACATCGCTAAGCGAGCATGTAGCGAGTATTCGCTAGGCCTTCGCTAGGCGAGGCAGAGGCGAACGGGGCAGCCGCCAATATTTTGTTTGTTATATGCGTATCTGGTCGATCCTATGTTAATTATACACTGTTTTCTTGCTGCTGTTTTTTCTTTTACGGTGTAATCCACGATTACACCCGGATTTGGTACTCTAACCCGTTTGTTGAATTTTGCAAAGGTTCATATGTCCCAGAAAAAGATCGTCGTTTAGGTCTTCCACTTTATTTGTGGGATACCCTTATGGAGACTCACCCTAAGTGGCCTAATTAATTTTAATGTGTTAATTTTAATGTATTAATTTTAATGTATTAATTTTAATGTATTGATTTTAGTATGGACTTAATTACTTAATTGACTTTAAAATATGACCTTTAAATAAGTGATCTCGGACCTCTCTTTGCTGCCCTACGGTATTACGGTATAACGGTCATGTCCCGCGAATGTAGGGATACACTTAGCAAAGACCCTTCGATTAAATCATCATAAAATAAATCATGGTCCCTCGGATGTTGCCTTCGAAAATACGATTTTGTCCCTCGATGACCCTTCGGTGTAGCCTACGGTTAAATGATGATCGTCCCTTCGAATGCTAAGGCATCCCTACAACTGTTGCCTTCAATGACCTATCGATGACCCTACGATGACCCTTAAACATCCAAAGGGTAAGATTACTTACTTCTCAATAGTAAGGACAGTTTTACCCTCATAAGGATAGGAAATGCCCATAACGACCTCAGGAAGGTATAACTCTCAATTACTGGATCATAACCTAAAACATTTTCCACCCCTCACACTTTACCCTTTACAAATCCTAGAAAATCACCACTTGGTATACATTCATACTAGAATCATTACCGAGTTATATTTTTCTAAACCATTTTTCAAAATCAAATGAGATAAATACTTTGTATACATTCATACGAGAATCATTACAAAGTTAAACTCTCTTTCAAACATTTTTTAAGCAATTCACCGACACTTTTCAGACAAAAATATAAGTGATCCAGTAATTAAGAGCCCATGGATAACCATGGATACAAAGGGTGCTAACACCTTCCCTTTGTATAATGTACCTCCCGAATCCAAAATCTATTGAGGTCTTTCCTGTTCTTTTCCACCTTTCCTTATTGGATAAAAGAAAAGTCGGTGGCGACTCTTGCTATCCGCGACATTGCGATAAAAAGCAAAACACCCCAAGTCAGTTCACCGTATGACAAATATTTTTTCTCATCCCCACATATTTCCACGAAAAATCGGAGATCCACAGAAATCGAATCTGATTTTTTTTTTATATATTTTTCAATCTAAATTATGACATTAATATTTTGTTATAATTATTTTTTTAAAATATATATTTTGCATCTATCTTTTTTTTAAAATAAAAATACATCTTACAACGATAACAAAAAAAATGAAAAAATACTTACAGTTACGAAAACATAATCATTAATTTACTAATGAAAAAAATGTTACTAATTGAAATATAGTGAAGTTGAAGAGTAATTACCATAAACCCAAAATACATAGGAGAATGATGGGGTCAGAGAAGATGAGGAATATAGGAGACAGGGAGATTTGAGAAAAGAAGAGGAGATAGTGTGTATACTGCATGTATTGAATGCACTTTTTTAAGATTGAGTATTTAGGTAGTGAAAGAATGGATTATACAAAGAAAAAAATGATTCACTAATGATTCTTCATTTCTTAATATATTAATTGTTTTTTTTATAAAAAAACATGCATATTTATATGAATTTTTTACCAAAATAACCCAAATTTTCAAGAAAATTCCCCAAATAACTCTGTTTTCAAAAAAAATCCCAAAATATCCCACTTTTAGGAGGAGACGCCAATCCAATTGGCGACTCCTCTTAAAAATAGAGTGCAGACGCCAATTGGATTGGCTAGGGCACATGGTGCAGCCAACCCAATTGGCGCACATGTGTATTTTTTTAAAGGAGGCGCCAATTGGATTGACACCTCAGTGCATTATGCAATTTTTTTGTTATAAATAGAGGTGTTGTGTGAATCATTTTTTCAGATCTCATTTCATCATTTGTCAATCATGTTTGGTGTTTGTCGCCGCTATGGAAAGGTGATTTATGCTAGAGACAAACCTCAGATGTTGATGCTCTTCTAGAACATCACTACTTTTGATCAACTGAAGAGGGAGCTAGTTTGTTGGTTAGATGGAAAAATATCAGAAGGGGAAAAATTAGAAGTATTGAGAGACTCGACAGTATCGTTGGTTGGGTGCGAATGAAAACTGATAAGGATGCTAGGAAAATGATGTTCGGACGAGATGAGATCACTTTGATTGATGTAATCAGTTAGAAATATTCTGTTTTCAGTTTGCTTATGTTGTAGTGATGTTTGTTGTGAACCTCATTGTAACAAAAACTTAATTATATATAAAAATTGAAGGTTACAAAAATACAATGTTACAAAAAGATTATGACCCAGATGATGCTCATCGATTGGGACAGTTGTTCTTGTTGTGTCCTGATTGACGACAGATACTACATAATCTTATCATTTTATTTGTCGTATCCATTTCTGTCCTGTTACGTGTGTTGTTTGGCCTTCCTTTTTTCTTTCTACGCATCTCGTCGTTGTGCCAAACTATGACACCTTTGTATGGAGGTCAGTATTCCTCCATTGGTATCACCGAGAAGCTTTTATTATATACATTCATGACGGTGACGAAATTGTACACATCAAATAAATGGTTGTAAGCGCCTTGGAGAGTATATGTGCATGCTGCAATGACATGGGAGCAAGGAATGCGGAAGGCCTGGAATTTTCCACAATCGCGCAAACTTCTGTTTAGTCTGACAGCATAGGCTAAATTTGGTCTCCCCTCTTTCTTTGAATACCCCATTCATGCATTCCACAAGGCTTGTTGTCATGTGACCCCATCGACAACCTCCGTCAAATGCCCTTGTCCACTACTCTACTGGTATGTTATTCAACCATCTTCTCGCGTCTTCATTATGAAGGAGAAGAGCGATCCAAAACGCAGTAGAATTTAAAAAAAAACTCCTTTAGTGATCCTTACGAATGGGTATGATCAGTGATAGAATCGTTACCTCTTGTGGCGATTCAAACCTTTGATGCAGATCTACGAAGCGATCACGAACGTTGAATGATGACAACGCCTCTACTCAGTCCACACGAACGGATTCCTTCAATCTCAGTGCTAGCTGCTACGAATGAAGGCTTTGAGTGAGTGAGTGAGTGAGTGAGTGTGTGTGTGTGAGAGAGAGAGAGAGAGGGAGAGAGAGAGAGAAACGAAATTGCAACTGCACAAATGCTTCTGCACAAGGGTTCTATTTATAGAACCACTTGTGCGGGCTGCAAGCTAAAAAACCCACTTAAGTGTATGTGGCCCATATCTTATAATATGCCAAAATCACTTAAGCACGTGGTACCTTACCATATTTCGTATTCTACTTAAGTACATCGTACCTTACGATGTTCTACAATTCACTTAAGTGCATCGTACCTTACGGTGTTCCTTAGTTACTCTATCTCTCATCAATCTGTCCTTTTGTGTGTGACCCTGTAGGTTTTCGTGGCATTTGGCAATTATATTAAATCGTATATTTAACATAATAAACAGTGAGCGGTATATAGCAACACATCACTGTTACCCAAGAAACGAAAATGTCATGTGATCTGACAAATCCTTTTGTGATAATACTTATGTGTACAATTACCCTTTTGCCCTTATGTCTATATTGAACACAAGGCATAGACCGTGTCATCCTTGTCCAGTTCAATATTGGGCCCGTAGACATTTATCCTGTTATGCAGGATGGGCAAATTCCATCTAGGTCACTCATGTCCCTCAGCATGCTTCGTGGAGTACCCATCAACTGTCTTTATGGTCATCCAGTTATGGACAATGTTTGATCAGCAATAAGGCACTCGACTCTACATCTAGGGTACATAGTGGTTTCAGGTCAAAGGGTGGTATACACCATTATCACCATGAGAATAACTTATGACACTTAGCATAACATTCTATATAGTATTCTCATAGCGGGTCAATTCAGTATAAATATTACTCTCAATATTCATACTTATGTTTAAGACTTGATAACTCCTTATCCATGATCCATGAGATGTGATCATCAGTCTATATACATAATAGTCTTAATGCTTTAATATTATCCCACTTCACAACCAAGCTCGACTACAAATACTTTAAGAATAATGTCCTTATGTTTAATGGGGTCTCATGATTAAGTCACACTTGATACATTAAACGGACTAGCTATTCTAGGAACTTTATTAAACAAACATAATAAATAAAAAGCCTTTTATTATTAATAAATAATTCGATACAAGTACCAAAAGTATTGGCCTCTAGGGCTTACACCAACACATTAGACAGTCTAATTTCATCACGATAATATTGAAATGACGGCTGAGTTAGAGCATACCCAGCATTCACCACCTTCTTGCAAAGATTCTTATCTTTTATTGCACGCATGAAGTTTTGTGCAATATATATAATGCAATAGACATGGGTAGAAGGAGGATCATGTCATCTGTTGTTATGGTTGTTGTAGGCACTCCCAATGGCAGCATGTCTATCAGAAATCAAACAGAGATTGGCTTGTGGAGCCACATGCGTTCTGAGATGTCGAAGAAAGAAACCTCATCCACTAGCCGTTTCACCTTCAACCAGAGCAAAGGCAATGAGAAAGACATTATTGTTGCCGTCTTGTGCAACCGCCATAAGCAAAGTACCCTTGTATTTTCCGTATAACATAGTGCCATTAATTTGAGTAATAGGTTTGTAGAATGCAAAATCTTTGATGCATGGGTCAAACGCCCAAAAGAGATGGTGAAAGATTCTATTACTTGTAACACAGGTTTCGTCTGGCATCATTGCTGGCAATGTCTCCATAATTGCCACAGTTCTTGGGACATATGTTCTTAGTGCCCATAAAAACCGTGACAATTCTTTGTATGAATCCTCCCAGTTGTCGAATACATGTTCAACAACATTTGTCCTCGCAATCCATGCTTTCTTGTAAGATGGAGTATAATTATATCTTTTTCTGATATGGGATATAATTATACTCACCTTCACTGATGGGTCTTTGTTAACCAGCGGCAGAATGTCTTGACATATCAATGCGGCGCTTAATTTACGGTGATCTTGTTCAACGTTAGTTGCAATGCAACTGTGAGGTGGGCCTATTGAAGCTATCTCCCAAGAGTCGTTTTTCTTTTTGTAAGACGCAGTCAACCGAAAATTACAAAGGATGTTACGACATTCGATGACATACCTTCTCGAATCAATGCGTTTCACTGTAAAATCAGCAGAGTTGTTCATGTGGAATTTTTTGATAGCTCGCACACATTCTTCTTTATTGCGGAACATGTCTCCCACCTTTAACTCGCCTTCTGATCGTGGATACAGGTTATAGAAAACACTGTTGGATGTTTCATCGTCATGCAGATCCATGTTTGTCATATGTTGAGGCGGATTGTAGACATGACTAGGAGGTATTGACGTTGGTTGATCATCATCTTCAATGTCGTTGTTCAACATATGATCGACCTGTATCTCGGTCTCCTCTTCTTCTTCATCAACGACGTCAACTTCTGCTTCTACTTCTGGGTCGACGTCATCTAAGCATTGTGAATCAAATTCACCATATTCATCCTGACGGGTTATTTGAGATTGCTGAGATGGTATACATGGTTGAAGAGTAATATACAACTCAATACAATTGCAGTCTGAATGTTCATGACTAACAAACATGTATTCAACATCTTCATCATCCCGTATCTTAAGCGGGAAAAACTTGCATTGACTGTTCTAAAAAAATATTGGATTTTGATACGTGATCTTTGACACAATACCCGATCCTATGCAGGATTGTATTCTTTTTTTCAAATTCAAGAAGTTTGCATTTCTCTTGATCGTAAGTCGAATGGTATCGGTGTTTCGATAACAAAATCCGTATAACTCAGACTCGTATGTCTCACCATTGTAGTGAACATTGACACTATATTTCGATGAAGATGACATTGTAATATTTCTGGTGCAGATGAAAATTAATTTCTTGCTGCAGATGAATGTGTGTTTAGTGTTGGATGTTGATAGTAAGACACTTAAATAGGTAAGTGATTTGTCTCACATGCAAGCTAGTCCGAAGTGATGTGTCACACATGCAAGCTAGTCCGAAATGATGTGCCAAACATGCAAGCTACTATGAAGTGATGTGTCCAACATGCAAGAGAGAGGAAAGTCACGTGTCACACATGCAAGCACTAACTCCAAATGAATTGGCACCTCCTTACAATCCTTGCACATGGGCGTCAATCCATTTGGCTACATCATGTCTTGCATGCATGCAGACCTCGTAACCAAGCATTCAGACCTAGGTGTGTCATGCATGTTCCTATGGAGGCGCCAATTTGAATGGCGACACCATGTACAAAATGCACATGGGCGCCAATTCATTTGGCCACCACATGCAAACACATTTTTCTATGCTCCACACTTTTGCCTATAAATAGGAAGGTAACTCTAACACTTCTTCCACGCCATCACTCACTACTTCTTCTACAACATCAAATCTTTCATTTGCAACAACTTCTTTCATCTGCACCAACCTCTTTCATCTTCGACAAGATGTCTATCCTCACAATGGGCGAATTGCACATAGGAACAGTTGCAAACATAGCAACTTATGTAAGCGTTTTATTGTTTTGTTATTTGTCTAGAGTACCTTTTAATAGAGTATATTTTAATAACATATCAACTTAGTAAAGTATTTTCTTGTTTCTTTTATAGGATGTTTCAAGGTTCCGTACTCGGGTCCACGAATATGTCCACATGGACCCGATGATTCAACCATATGTTGAACTCGCCGGTTTTGGACATATAAGCAAAATTATGTCTTGGTCGATAGATAATAAATTCATTCTTGCTTTATGCGAAAGATGGCGTCTCGAGACACACACATTCTGGTTTCCAACCGGTGAGTGTACCGTGACGTTAGAAGATGTCTACATGCTTTTGGGACTGCTTATTGAAGGTAAAGTTGTAAATGGTAAAACCAAATATACGAATTCAATTTACATGGACCTCTTGGATACTGATTGTTAGATGATAACTCAAGAGGTCAAGGTATGCTCCTTTCACGCCTTAAGTCATATTATAACAGTTTACATTTAGATGAGCATTCTACCGAAGAGGCTCGAATAATAAAAACTAGGTGTTACATTATGCTTTTAATTGGTTCTTTTTTATTTCCCGAAGGTAGTGGTTCTAGTATGCATATTATGTATTTACCTTTACTAAGACATGTAGATAGAATAGGAAGTTATAGTTGGGGATCCGCTTGTCTGGCCTATCTTTATAGCTCTTTGTGTAAAAATTCACACAAATACACATCTACCTTTTCTGGATGTGTTGTTTTGCTCCAAGCATGGGGTTGGTCAAGACTACCGTCCCTAGCGCCCGTCAACAACAACTCTTTCACATTCCCTTATGCACAAAAGTAAGTTGTTTAAATTGCTATATATTTACTTACTTTAGCGATTATTATCTCTAACTAATATTTTTACCTTTTTGGTGCAGATGGTCGGCACGTGGTATGAGTTATAACAGATGTCCTAGACACTGTATTACCCAGTATCGCAATATCTTGGATCACCTTCGACCGACATACGTATAGATAATAACCTCATTATTTCGTTATAATTTGTTAACTTCTTCTACCAAGTTTGTAATCCAAGTTACTTTCACATTTCAGTTCATTTGGCGTCCATACCTAAATTTGGATCATGACCATGAAGTCAACGAAGAAGCCGCAACCGTATGGACTGCATGCACACTGATAATAAGATTCACAACTGTGAAGATGCATAACAGTGATCGTGTGAAGTTGCAGTTCGGTATGCTTCAATACATCCCAGATCCCCCAACAAGCCTAGGAGAATATCATATGCGCAAAATTAACGATCAATGGAACTTCATTCCATGGCAAAGCTTCGCAAGATCTGAGTGTCACAAACGGAAGCACCGCCATGGCCATGTCTTAACTGACGCAGTGATGCCAAATGAAGAAAAACCAAGTCGTACTTATATGGCTTGATACAGATCGGTTGATTTTCAGTTCATCGCCGAGGATATGTACCTATACGACCCACGCCAACAAACTTACACACCAGGCGCCTCAACATCTAACCCCTAACAACATTGTCAGATCGGATACACACAACCCCCTTTCCGTCAAACTTTTCGTTCCACAAACACAAAAACATACAACCCAAACATGTCATACACCCAACCCTAATACCAAGAGCATACCCCATACCACCACCAACAAATTGATCATCAACTAGAGACCCAACATTGCTTCGCACCCAATACATCACCCTACCAAAGTCGCCTTAGCCAGAACACTCAACGATCATTCAACGCTAATCGTCCCTCCTCCTACCATAGCCAAGAAACCCAAACCTCACAAAACCGAAACCTCCAACAACCCTATCTCTACCAAACACCCCAACAATCTTTCCAACCTTTCCTCGACGCATCATTCACACTCATGTCTCCCTTCAACCGTTCCGGTCTCCCACCAATGAGTCAAACACAACCCAACTAATCTGGCATGGGTCATGAACTCAGCTATGGTTGTACACCTTCGATGCATACTGAAGACTATGTCAATTTGTCTGACTATCTCAACAGGGCATCTCCTGTAGTTGGTAGTGATCCTCCTAGTCCCTCAGATGCTCAAACACCAGTGGTGAATCATCAATGCGGGTTAGGGTCACAGATCCGGGTAGCTAGGGGATGTGGGGCCGGAGGTCGGTTAAGTGATCCCGATCATCATCATTAGGCTTTTTTGTGTAAACGGAAATTTATATTAATATTAATTTGTCCTATTTCAAAATTATGTATCACGTAGACCATTTAACAAAAAAAGTTGCAAAATACACTGAGGTGTCAATCCAATTGACGTCTCCTTTCAACTGATACACATGAGCGCCGATTGGATTGGTTGCACCATGTACCCTAGCCAATCTAATTGGCATTTGCACTCTATTTTTAAGAGGAGACGCCAATTGGATTGACGTCTCCTCCTAAAAATGGGGTACTTTGGGATTTTTTTTAAAAACAGAGTTATTTTAAGATTTTTTTTGAAAAACTGAATTATTTTTATAAAAAATTCTATTTATATAATATATTTAATATAAAAATTAAATAATATAGTCGAAATCGAAAAATCCATAAAAGAATGCATACTTTTTCAATTTCTGCTTTGAAGGCATACTTTTTCAATTTCTGCTTTGAAGTGTCACTTGTGGAACTCTTCCCTCCATCATCAATAGATAATTACCACAAAATCTCCATTAACCTGTACAAATTGATATCCCTAAGCCAAGCAAAATAATCTGCTACAATGTTAGAGATTTTTGTGAGTAAAAATTTTAGGAGATTATTTTAGACTAATCTAGGAAAAAAATCAAATAAAAATAATATGTTTCCCAAGAAAAACCACAAAGAATTCTGCGGAGAAATCGAAGTATTTTGTGCACCGGTCAAAAAAATTGCATCTCTTGTTTTAACTATGAAATTCCTAATATAACCTTGGAAGCATTGAATTAATTGACCCGAAACAAAGGCAAGGTGCATTAAGTAAAGAAAGGCAAAATCGTAATAAATGACATATCGAACTTCGATCGTAACAACGTATTGATTCACCTAAACGTCATAACAACGAAAGACACTTCATCGGACACCCTACAAAAACACCCACGCAAAAAATAAAAAATCTAAACCCTTGAAGTTTTCAAACAACACCTTGCGTTTTTTTTCCTGCACCGATCGGGAAATTTCTTAAGAAATTTTATCAAAGATGATGCACATGACTCTGTATTGGGGAAAAAACGTGACACTTCTATTCGATTCGTGGAAGACCGATTCATGGACGAGTTATCTACTGAGTTTGTTCGCGTGTTTTTTGATTGCTTCTTTCTACCAGTATCTGGAAAATATTCGGATTCGGCTCAAGTTTTTTTCCGGTGAGAAGGGGCAATCTCCGGTGCCGGAGATTCAGACTCCTCTTCTGCGGTTGAATAAGGTTTCTAGAAATAAGGTTGCTGAATCGGTTTTGTTTGGTGTGAATTCTGCGATTGGGTATTTGTTGATGTTGGCTATAATGTCTTTCAATGGAGGGGTTTTTGTGGCTATTGTTGTTGGTTTAACGCTTGGTTACTTCTTCTTTAGGAGTCAGGGTGAAGAAGATGATGCTCTTGTTGATAATTCTTGTGCATGTGCTTAGTTTGTGCATTTCATGTAATAGTATTTGTGGATCCGTTAATTTTTTTTCTTCTCTTTTCTGTGACATTACTGTTGTATGATTCTATTCTGTATCATCAAAACTAAATACCAGTAATAATAATTGGAACTTTATGTTCTTGGTTCTTATTAAAATAGGAGTCTTCTTTTTCTTTTGTTTTGGCTCGGTAGATTTCTGTATTAGCATTGCTAGAATCGTAAGCAGAAAATGGCCAAGAAGGTTTTGCTTGCATGCATGTGTAATGATAATTTGAAGGTTCTGCAAGTGTTTTGCTCTTCCAAGGAAAAAATTGTAATCAATTATCATAAAAAAGAATTGGCCAGGACATTTCATTTTAGTAGGACAGATTTGCCAGCCACAAGCCAGGAAGAGACAGGCAGGGGAAGGACACAATGCTGCCTGTTGTATCAAGCATGTCTTTTGCTTAGGCCACAATGCTGCCTGTTGTATCACTATCAAGCATGTCTTTTGTTTGGATTTGGATCCTCTCATGCTATTTTGGTTCAGCCCTCCCTCCTTTTTTTCAATCTAATGGTTGATTTTCACACTAACAAAAAATAATAGTAAGAAACAAAGAAAATAATAAATCTAATAGTTGATAATAGCCATAATATAGCCATGTACATCTACCATTGGCAGTTAATAAAATAAACGGCACATCAAATTGAGAGTTGTTTAGCAGTTTTGTAACAATCTGAAATTGCACTTAACCTCACATCAAATTGAGAGAGTTGTTTAGCAGTTTGTTACAATCTGAAATTACACTTAACCTCTATAAAGACGAATATAATCAAGGAAATATTCTATGGTAGAAATTATAAGATACATACAATATACACTAAGGCTTGAGGCTAAGCGTTGTTAAAAGATTAATCACAACATGAGAAATTGAGCCTTTTCTGAAAATATAAAAGCACTGCCTTCAGTTTGAGGATATTAACAGCATTCACTCGAACAGGTCCGTAATCTGATTAGTTCAATAAAGATCATCCTCAGTAAAAAATTCACAATGTGAAAGTCATTTTTCATGTAATTGAAGCTTCGGAGCAACAAATAACCCAGAACTGATACTGCCCGCGTATTCTGTGATGTCTAAGAAACAGCCAGCAGCTCTGTAAACATGAAAACTGCCAAAATAAGATATGGAATATTATGTCAACGCATTATGATTGATCTTCAGTTTTGAATATGGCGAGTTCACTTTCTTGCGATAAGCTCTTGTACTTAAAACTGTTAGGGAGCCATCTGTGCAGTCTCTCGGGCCATAACCTGACACCCAAGACAGAGAGAAGCAAACTTGGTCATTTATTTTAATTAAATGTGTTAGGAAAAAGCAAAAACAATGATAAAAACAACTACTACTACTAGAACTAAGCCTGCCCTTATCCCATTAAGTAGGGTAGGCAAAAAACAATAATAACAAAAGGTAAATTTCAATAAATAATGAAAGTCGCATTTATTATGAGATGGAAAAACAAAACAAGAACCAAATAAACTTCTGAACTTATGCATTAAACTAACCCCAAATTAAGTGCTCGTGAATTGACATGTGACAAATAATTTCCGATTCACAAGTGAAATTCCATGAAGTATATGATGCATTGAGAGGTTTTAGGTGCTATGGTTAAAAACATAAATGGCCTTCGGATAAAAATTGTGTAAAATGTAAAATGATTGTGATGCATTATAGGGATCTTAACCTATGTTGGCAGTCACAGCCTATTTTACACTCCCACCACATTTCATTGTCCTTCAACAATGCAGTGCAACCCTAAGCCCGAAACCACCTTCTCTCAGGCACCTTTTCACCTTTGTCTCATCAAAACCTTCTCATTAAAGCAAGTGAAGCATGGAAGATGAAACAGAAGACCTGACACGGCCTATTTTCAGCTCCCACAACACTTTCATTGTCCATCCTCAATACAGCCTTTTAGTTGCCTATGCACCTTTTCACCTTTGTCTCATCAAAACCTTCTCAGTAAAGCAAGTGAAGTATGGAAGATAAAACAGAAGGCCTGACATGGCCTATTTTCAACTCCCACAACATTGTCCTTCCTCAATGCAGTCTTTTAGTTCCCTATGCATTCCTAAGCCCCAAACCACCTTCTCTCTGGCACCTTTTCACCTCTGTCTCATCAAAACCTTCTCATTAAAACAAGTGAAGCAGAGATGAAACAGAAGGCATGTCCGAGTCTTTTACATGGATCAATATCCAACACTAGTATAACACCTGTAGAACACACGTCGAACAATGTTCCAAAGGTTGAAATACAATCATTTCTTGGCTCTAACACATTGAAGTCATGACTTTGACACGTAGTCAACAATTCCATTTAGCAAGATATGAAAAGGAACAAAAGTGACATCTATATTTTGGACAGTACAAGTGTCTATGTGTCTATGTGTCTCGTGTCCAAGTCTGTGCTTTCAAAGACTTGACCAATAAATTGCCAAGACGATTATTTTATTGTTACTCTTTGAGAGATCTCAGATCTCCCTTTTCCTTTTAAGTTTTTCATGTAAACGGAGAGTCTAGGTGGTAAGGCAAACAATTAAATTGGCAAAAAGAGTGCACAAGCTTGGAATATGTAATGAGGATATTGAAATTAGACCGACCCAGAGAATCATGCACAAAGAGAAGATAAAATTCACTGGGAAATTTCTTTAAAAATAGAATAAAATCAGGACTCACTTATCCAGTCTTTCACAAATTGCCCGACGAACAGAAGAATTGAGGCCATAAGCAATTGAGTTAAAGAGGCCCTGCAATAAATAGACAAAAAATGAGAAAGTTTATCGAGATGCCACAATAGTACTTTTCACAAGGTAGCAATTGATGTTCACTCTTAACACAAATTTGAACCAAGGGATACCAGGTACATAAACTGAAAAAGCATAGAACAACTCCGTAAAATGGAAAGTATGCCATGCAATTACCTTGTATATAAGTTTAAAAAGTTTTCACATGCTAGTGCAACTGGGGAAGTTTCTACAATAACCACGGCCTCACCATCATGCTATGGATGACATGAGGTTGAAAACAAAAATTTCTTAACTTCTCATATCCTCTAAAACCATTGTGATTTTATCCCGGTCTACTCGTGTTTAATTCGCAAGAATTTACCTCCTTAAGTTCAAATGCAAAGAAAAACAATGACCCATGATAACATGCTGTAAGCTGTTTAAATTGAATTATATCAAACCACTACAAAACTGAGATACACTTCAACTTTTTGCACTTGGAGTACACACCAAACACTAGGATATGCCCCTTATGAGCCAGTAGAATGCCAGCAAGGCACATATTGTTTAAATTATTATATATATTTTTTAAATATGTTGAAGGACAACATTTAACGAGCCGTATACCCAGATTTTCACACCCCAGTCAATTGTGTAAATATATCAAATATGAATTATTTCAAATGCACCTGGATAACAAATCAATGCATTTGAATATGTTATTAAGATATTGTTAGGAAAGATGTGATATTCCTGATTATTCGAGAAAGTAAAATGTTAACAAATGGGCCTTAAAAGATGAGTAGATCGACAAAAGATTAGTAACGAAGATAAAGCTGAAAACAATATGGATATTTGTAGTTTACCATAAGGGCAGCCGTTCCAATATCCAGAAATGAGAGCCAAAATATCTTGTGGTTAGGTTCAAGAAAATCATGAATTCGGTTAATAGTGCCAAAAGCCCATGACCCTATTAGAATTAGTGGATAATATCCCCATCGATTCAGAGCCTGCAAAGCAAAATCCAAACTCAAGTATTGATCAACTGCAACATATATGCTACAGGAAAACAACACATATTGGTTCAAGCATGGATGTAAATATACTCATGAAAGTCCAAATAAATAAATGTAAGAGTTGGGCATCTATAAACAGCATTAGAAACCACAGAAAATTGTTAAATGTTAATTTTCAGTGAAAAAATGTGAGGAATACATTATGATAGAAACATCTGTGAAAATTTCCTTTCATTCCCAAATTGATCAAATAAGATATTTGAACAAAAAATACACATTACAATCGGCATGCCACAAGACAAAACGTAACAGGTGAAATATGAAAGGCATAAAAGATTACTGTTGGAAAATATATTATTTCCGGTTTTATTATTATCTTTAATACTACCTTTATTTTTCTTTATTCTCCAATAATGAGAAAATCAATTGTAATAATTGTATCTTCACTATATAAACCAGCCTAAGGCTGACAAATAAAATATAACAGCTTTTACCTATTTTTTCCAATTATTGTATCAAAAGCATTGGGTTAGGGGTTATCGTAAAGCTTTCCTCCAACATATTTTTGTTGGGTTAGGGATTACCATAAAGTTTTCTTCAACATATTTTTGTTCGACCTGATTCATATACTCGTTTAACCTCCTATAGCGAATAACAACAGGTGGCCTTCCCCATCACATGCCTACACTGGATCCAACCATGGCGACCAAGCGCAACCTAAGTCGGACGTCGGCCGTGGAAACGGCGTACGAGAAGAACCGCCGGTGGTCATAAACACTAGCAGTAATGACGACAACAATGGAAACAGGAACGACATTGTTTTTGTTGACAGTTATTCCAACATAGGCGGTAATGATCAAGAGGGTTCCTCATACTCCCTCAAGGTCAATATCCCTAAAATGAATGGGAATAACTACCATGAATGGGCTCAAACTGTTCGGTTGGTATTGGATAGCAAAGAAAAACTTGATTTCTTAACAGGAGTAGTAGCTGAACCTGAAGGCTCAGCTCTGCCTACTAGGAACCTTGACGAGGGAAGAAGGTCAGACAAAGTTTCTTGGTGTGATCACTGCAAGCGCGAATGGCATACACGTGAAATTTGTTGTAAGCTCAAAGGCAAACCTCCTAACTGGAAGAAGAAAAGTGGTCGTGCATTTCAGACTAGTAATTATAGCAACAAAAGGTAATTCTGCATTTCTTAGTGTCAGTCCCAATCATAATTGGATAGTAGATTCAGGTGCCTCCGATCACATGGCAGGTGAATCTACTTTGTTCTCTTCATATAGTCCATGTGCAGGTAATCAAAAAATAAAAATCGCAGATGGCTCTTTTTCAGCCATTGCAGGTAAAGGGTCAATTGTGTTGTCTCCAATGTTAACTCTTAAAAATGTCCTTCACGTTCCAAATTTATCTTGTAATTTAATGTCCGTCAGTAAATTAGTCCAAGATATAAATTGTCAAACTAATTTTTTCCAATCTCACTGTGTCTTTCAGGATTTGAACTCGGGGAAGATGATTGACAGTGCTAAGGAGAGTGGAGGACTCTACTACCTTGATATTGTATCTGCATCACAACTACCTTCAAAAACAATAAGTTCCTGCTTTGAGTCTTTTTCTGTTTTGAATAATAAAGATGACAACATTATGGTATGGCATTTAAGATTATGTCATCCTAATTTTCGTTACTTAAAACACTTGTTTCCTAAGATATTTCACAATAAGAACTTTTCTTCGTTTAAATGTGAAGCATGTGAATTTGCAAAGCATCACCGTTCCCAGTTTTCAATACAGCCTTATAAACCATCAAAACTTTTTTCTATTATTCCCAGTAATGTTTGGGGCCCTAACCGTACAAGTACACTCTCTCTCAAAAAATGGTTTATCATATTTATAAATGACCATACAAGAGTATGTTGGGTGTACTTGTTAAAGGGGAAATCAGATGTTTGTCAGGCTGTAAAGAATTTTTTTTAGTGGTGCAGAACCAATTTCAAACAAATATCCAAGTCTTTAGAAGTGATAATGACAAAAAATATTTTAACACTATCCTGGGTGATTTTTTTCTAAAAAATGGGATTGTACATCAAAGTTCATGTCCTAATACTCCTCAACAAAATGGAGTGGCCGAAAGGAAAAATAGACATTTACTAGAGGTTGCTAGAGCTCTACATTTTTTCAAATAAAGTACCAAATTATTTGTGGGACGAAGCTGTTTTAACAGCTGCATATTTAATTAACAGAATACCCTCTAAAATTCTCAATTTTCAAACTCCTATTAATGTCTTCAAAGAGTGTTTTCCTAGTACTCGTGTTTTAACTTATTTGACTTTAAAAATCTTTGGTTGCACAGCCTTTGTTCATGAGAATATAAATGTTTTGATCCAAAAAAATAAGAAAATGTTTGTCACTATGGATGTTACATTCTTTGAAAATAAATATTTTTTTGATGACACTCATCTTCAAAAGGGGGGGGGGGGGGAGATAAACGAAGATTCGTTTCAAATTGAGGACATGGGTTTTATAAATAACTTATCTTTGCCATTATCACAAAATTCCGAGATTTTTACACCTGCACCAACAGAAAATGGTCATGATTCTTCATCTGATCCTACTCCTGTCATGAGTAAGGAACCTTATGAATCCGAGCCTACATTTTCTCTTGTAGAAAACAATGAGAATCCTGAAAACGATGATAATGGTGATCTAATTGAAATGCCACAAAATAATGAGTCACTTCAACAAAACAAATTTGAATTAGGAAACCGGATTTGGAAAAGGAAAGGTTTTTGTGAAAAAACACCATGAAGGAAAGGACAAGTTCACATCTCAACACTGCCAGGAATCTGAACCGGGGAATGATCAATTTCCTAACAAAAGAAAATGTAAGTCTATCTCTGTTTCTGAGAATCGTATTTTGTATCCTGATATAGATGATCATGTTGCCATTAAAAAACTTGTCAGATCTTGCACTAAACATCCCATGTCCAATTTTATATCATATTCAAATTTGTCTTCATCTATGTCTGCCTTCACTTCAAAATTGTCTAGTGTAGAAATTCCAAAAAGTGTACAAGTTGCTCTAGAAATTCCAAAGTGGAGGAAAGTTGTACTTGAGGAGATGAAAGCTCTTGAAAAGAACAAAACCTGAAGTGTTGCGTCACTACCAGATGGCAAGAAGACAGTTGGATGCAAATGGATGTTTACTTTGAAGTATAATTCAGATGAGTCAATTGAAAGGTACAAGGCTCGCTTGGTGGCTAAAGGCTTTACTCAGACCTATGGTATAGATTACTCAGAGACATTTGCTCATGTTGCAAAATTGAACACTGTCAGAATTCTTTTGTCTCTTGCTGCTAACATGGATTGGCCTTTGCATCAGTTAGATGTTAAGAATGTCTTTCTTAGTGGCGATCTAGAAGAAGAAGTAAATATGGACATTCCTCCTGGCTTTGAAAACAAATTTGGATCAAATGTGTGCAAACTAAATAAGTCTTTGTATGGATTAAAGCAGTCCCCTAGAGCTTGGTTTGAAAAATTCACTCGGTCCATGAAGAAACAAGGGTACAGCTAAGGACAGGCTGACCACACCTTGTTCACAAAATTTTGCCACGATCGGAAAGTTGTTGTCCTGATTGTTTATGTTGATGATATTGTCCTTACTGAAGACGATACAGTGGAAATGGCAAGAGTAAAAGAGAAATTGGCAGTAGACTTTGAAATCAAGGACCTGGGATTCATGAGATATTTTTTAGGTATGGAGGTTGTGCGGTCAAAAAATGGTATTGAGGATTATTTTTTAAGAAGACTAGTGAAAGAAATGTGTCTATCTTCACCGATGTCGATTGGGCAGGTTCAGTCACAGATAGAAGATCGACCTCTGGATATTATACCTATGTTTGGGGTAATCTTGTGACATGGAGGAGCAAGAAACAAGGAGTTGTAGCAAGGAGTAGTGCAGAGGCCGAGTTTAGAACTATGTCTTAAGGTATTTGTGAAGGATTATGGATCCTTAGAGTCCTAGAAGAACTTAAGATGAAAATTGAGCTTCCATTGAATTGTACCGTGACAGTAAAGATGCTATTAGCATAGCTCATAATCCAGTTCAACATGACAGGACCAAGCATATCGAGATTGATCGACACTTCATAAATGAGAAGTTAGATGCGGGAATCATATGTCTACCCTTCGTGACTTCAAGTCAACAAACTGCGGATATCCTGACCAAAAGTTTGACAAGACCTACTTTTGAGTATTTGATAGACAAGTTGGACATGGTAGATATATATGCACCTACTTGAGGGGGGTGTTGGAAAATATATTATTTCCGGTTTTATTATGGTCTTTAATACTACGTTTATTTTTCTTTATTCTCTATTAAGGAGAAAATCAATTGTAATAATTGTATCTTCCCTATATAAATCAGCCTACGAATAAAATATAACAGCTTTTACCTATTTTTTCCAATAATTACTATATTGAAAGTAGCTATAATTCAAAGTTTATCTAGTGATTTGCTTTTATTTTCGGTTGTACTAGACTCACCAATTAAAATGAAACCCAGAAACAAAATATGAAATATTTGGATGAAAGACATCAATCCCAAGAGATCTTCTAATATACTCTAAAAATGTTTATATGATATTTATTTCATGAGATATTTTATATATTCTAACAAAAACATTAAAAAAAATAGTGTATATATACCCTCATGTTGTCTCTTGTATCTGAGACAAAAGCTTGGCCTGACATGCCAACTGCCATCTGAAATTTTAAAAGAAACAGTCTTAGAAAGTGACTGAACAAGATATTTGTTCTTAGTTTGAAAAAGACACAGCAAAATCAGCTACATACACGGGTTGCATTATTCAGCATGCGTATTACTTGCATGTATGTAAACCCATTATATAGAATTGCACCCCAAAGTGGCATGTAAAATGTAATAAAATGAACTGCCTGCATAGATAAAGGAACATACTTTAGATGACAGGTAAAGGAAAAATTAATAGAATATTATGATTAGCAAAATACATATACAAATGCAGTAGATATGCAATCCAAAGTTTCAGAAACATTGACAGTGCCTGTTGTTAGTCTGCTATCTTTATAATATTCATTAACATTGCAACCTTATCTTGGATAGTGACATAATGGGGAGCATCCTAAGCACTTCACAAAAATTTCGATTGAATGTTGATAGAACTTTTAAATGTCAGAAAAATTTGCTCAGGTGGATTTTTAACAGCAGTTGTTAATTTTAGCTGCTTTGCATGTTAATCAACATATTTCTTTTGAAATTTGGAGGATAAAGAATTGCAACATGGAAACCAAAATTCCTGACTTGGTGTTTATTTAATTTCCTCAAAAGCTTAGTGTTTTATTTTCTCCATGACAGCATAGCTTAATAGGGAGGACAAATTGTTGTCACAACAATAACACTTAACCCCTACTAAAGTTATGCAACAAAACTTCCATTCTTCAGAAAAGTCAATTTACGTTTAATTCTCAGATTTTAAAAGGAGTGAAAACTGCCCCATTGCAGGAGGCCGTGCCTCTCTTAATGAATTAACTACTTCAAATACTATTAGTAAAATCATATCAATGAGGCAGAAAATGAATTTACAAAAACAATGAGGCGGAAAATGAATTTTAAAAAATTCCTATTACAACTTGCCTTCCCTGTGCGACCTGTTTGAGTCCAACACACTGTACCAAAATGGTGTCTGTGGTCATTACCAAAGGAGCGCGTGACTGTCATAACCAGGGAAGTACCTATCAAAAGTTAGGAATAAAAACGTCAAACGAGCTCTCTTCAATGCATGTTGCTAATGAAATTGGACAAAATCAAGACCGTAGTTGAAGGTCCTACTATTTATATATAGCCATGGGCCAAAGCCATTCCATCAGGCATCAATTCGTACAAGAAATTCATTTTCAAATTAAATGTTATGGGATTGGGATGTCACAGGACATGGAGATTATCGTAAAAACGGGTCATTTCTCCAAGCTACAAAATTAAAGGCTGATTCATCGACAGATGCATACCCCAGACATATAAATGGAACATGGCCTCCAAATCTTCAACATCTGTTTTGTGTTTTACAACAGTTCGGTGCAATGTAAAAGCGATTGTTGTTGTCCAAAGGAAAGATGCCACGCAAAAGAAATGTGAACTGTATCCTTGAGCATAACAAAAGAAACTTTTGGATGGGTCCCTGTATCAGAATGAAATTTCTGTCAATCACACAACGAATAGCTTCAGTTGATGCATACATTTGAAGAAAGTTGCACTTTTGATCTAGCAAGTATACCCTATTATGCTGAAGAAACTGCAAAGCATATCCTGCAACAGGCGAAAGTGTCATGAAAGAGCATTATGGCATAGAAGAAGAGGACATGACAAGAGCAATACAATGGCTGATCATCAAATGCAAAGGAACAGACATATATGATTCCTAAAGGGACTACTTCTCAATTGCAAAACAACTTAAATTCAAATTAAAGTAGCGAAGGGGAGAAAATAACAAGAAAGATTACAAAAATTGGTATCTCCTTGACTCAAAATATTTACTTAAAACCTAACAGTTTTCATCAACCAAATGTAGGTTTTATAAGTTACCATCGCCATTGAAATCAATAACAAGAAGGTAAGATCTGATAAGTTTTACAACATATTGAATAGAGAAGCTTACTTTAATCACTGGCTCACTTGACATAACTAATATTCCTAAAAATATGAAGATATTTTGGGCTCCTAATTATTACAATAGCAAAGTATAACCCGGTAAACGGAAATTAGGCTAAAATGGAGGCAAAACAATCTTGCCGAGATCCAATCTTAGGATTAAACAGTCCTCAAATAAACTCGGTGTAAGTAAAGCCAATGTTCTTGACCATTAGAAACCTAAATAGTTCTAAATTGCGGTATGCAACCGCAATAAAAAAAAGTATTAGGGATTTCTGCACTTGCATTGGAAGCATTCATAGCATATTGCTGCAATATCAAGGCCACGACAGCGATTAAAACCATACTCCTAACCAAATTCAAGCTCTGGTTAGAATTACATTTGAAATTTAGTGAATTTGCTTAAACCTATCTTCAGCGCAGTGAATACCTAACTGATAAATCTCCAAATACTGGTTTCTATAGTCATTAATTCCAAAATCTAATTGATTCATTGCATCAATAAGAAGCAACAACTAGATGCTAAGTACAAAATTAAGTAACTAGATTGACAAAACCATAAGCTAACAAATCGATAATTCAAGGCAAAATTTGAAAATATAAAGAGGAAACACGGCGTTATAGATCTGAGAGGAGGAAAAGGATGCATACTGCGAGTGCGAGATAGAAAACGAGCTTGAAGGAAAACTTGCGGAGCTCCTTGAAGAGAAGGTAGCATAGTACAATGAAGGTGGAACCGACCAAAGAGAGGCTCGACGCGCCGACGTTCACTGCTGTGAGAATACCGCGATCGTACGCCGTTAGAGTGCTGCCGACGGCGACGGAGGTCGCCATTGAGCAGGAGGAGTTCTCGATCGCCGATCAGCTTGTTTGTTCTTAGTTCCAGTTAAGTGATTCACCGGTTAATGAAAAGGAAAAACAAAGATGAAATTGAAACGAATTTTTTCTCTCTTTCTTTTTTGGTATTTTTTAATTATGCTTTTTTGGTTTTGTGAAACAAGTATAATTCCGTCACGCACATGTAGAAATGAGAATATAATGAATCGAGGCTTTTTCAAGTATAACGATGCCCGTAAAGGAAAAAATAAATTCTAAGTTTAGTTCCTAACTTGTTATATGTTTATTTTATTTTTTTTTAAAAGTATTTTGGATATTTTAAATAATTGATCTCTCTATTATAAAATCTGCAATTTTGATTTCTTAAATTTGATAGCATTTTAATTTGCATGATTCTCTATCAAATTTTGATTATGGATCAATTCATTAATGACATGGATATGTTAGATCATGTTAGTATTTTCAAATATTTTAATTTCCACTTGGATATTTTTATGTAGAAAATATTAAAAAACATTTTGGAAATTAAAAAATAATTTATAAATTGGTGAAATAGAAAATAAATACAATATCTTTCATTGCCTTCATCTCCTTCATCGTTTTTCTGCAACCTCAGGTTTCCTTCAACGTTTTCTGCAACCTCATATTTCCTTCATCATGTGCCTGCAAAAACATTTCTCTTCACCGTGTGCCCAGATCGCCATTTCTATTGATGATGCCACAATAATTCAGTTTCAGCATGGAAGTAGATCTCTATGTCAGTCTAGGTACGTATGCAAGTGTGATTTGGATACTCCATTGATGGCAGCATGGGCAGATGCTAACTCGGATCGTCGTTTCTACGAATGTGAGATGTATAAGGTATGTATAAGGATCTTCATTGATGTTTACAAATTCAATGTTAATGATCTGGTATGCTGATGTTTACAACTTCATCTCTAATTATGCTTACAGATTCAAGGTTTCAAGAAATGCAATCACTTTGTTTGGTTGGATGGGGAGACGAATCCTAGGGCAAAAGAGTTAATCTCTGCACTATTAAAGAACATAAATTAAGATAAGGCGACAGTTAAATCTTACAAAGTAAAAGAGGAAGAATTGAAGATGAAAGTGAAGATGTTGAAGAAACAGTTGAAGATTAATTGGATGTTATTGTTTGTTATGTTGTTTGCATTTGTTGGGACAACATTGATGAAATGGGTTATAGGTTAATTAGGTTTTAGGTTATGTTCTTATGTTATCTGATATAATATTATAATAGAATTTGAATGAAAGTGTCGATTATGTTCTAATGTTGTCTGATATAATGGTTATGTTGTTATGTTGTTATGAGGATATGCATGTTATAAAATACTGATAATGTTGTCTAGTATAATGTTATGTTATGTTATAATGTTATAAAGTACTTATATCTTGAAAATACTGTCAAAATGAACATTAATATAACCAATATACATAAATGATATAATTTGAACTCAAAATACAACCAATATACTTAACATTGACATTGTTTGAACATTAATATATGAACATCCAAAATAAAACCCAAGACAGATAAAAAATAAAATGAAACTAGTTAAGTCATAAACTAATTAAGTCATACAATACAATCAAAATAAGTCATAAACTACTTAAGTCATAATGAAACTATTCTTGAGTAGGTTGAGGAGCTTGTGAACTTTGTGCAATTTCAGTTTGCTTTTCTTTGGACTTTTTTGTTCCCTTTCCACCTTTCACTTTCTTAGTTTTCTTTGACTTATTACTGATCGCGACTTTATGAGTCGAATTTAGGGTACAAACTGCAAGTGCACAGTTCTATCGCGTAGTTTTAAAAGATATCGATCCCACAGGGACTTATGAATCGATATACCGTTATCTAAGGTTACTTCGTAAAGCTAAGGCAGGTAATACTTTGATTGTTTGGGGGAAAAGCTAAAACTAAACTAAAAATCTAGATTAAATATCAACTAAACGGATATCGGTATGTAGTTCGTCGTAATTAGGGAATCAATTCTTCGTTGGTTTCTTGGTTTTAAAATAAATCTTTTCAGTTGACACTATTGATTAAAAGTCTTATCTCAAACTCTCGCTCTGTTGAATAAACTATGATTTTATATTAACGTAGCTGTCACTTATTAGTTAAGTCAAAAACCACTTTTTGAAAACAATAGTATCCGTAGAAACTCTTTTTAAGAAAACACTAATCGTTTAAACACCCTTATCTCAAACTCTCGCTCTGTTGACTTAGGTTATATAATTAAATTCAAATGCTTAACTCTCGTCCTCACATTCAATCTTTAAAAATACTTTTTGAAAAAGATTAGAATTTAATTAACTCTAAAAATTGCTCTCGCCCTGATCTAGAATTAATGTCCAATTTACACTGTCCAGTCAAAAACTCAAACTCTCGTTCTATTGCTTTTAACTTCTTTATGTCTTTTACTTTCGTACAAAAACCTTGTTATTAAACCTGTAAATTGAGACCGTAAAAAGAGTGATTTTAATTTTAAACTTAATTAAACCAATTTGGTTTTGATTCCTTCATTCCGTTTACTTTACATACCGATACCTAAATAAATTAGTCAGACATGCTAAACAGATCTAAATAATTATCATGCATAAACAAATTCATCTCAGGCAAATAATATAAATCAACAATAAAGCAGGACATATATAAATTCAAACAATAATTAAAGAACCTGAGAAATTAAATAGCAGTCTTGAACACTCCACCACAGGCCGGTTGGATTTGTTCTTGAATTCTTCAATCAAACAGAAAAATAAAAGCGAAGGAATAAAAAAACTAGATTCTAACGTAAGGTTAGATCCGGTGAAAGGTACACAATAGTTTCCGGTGTAGAAACTATTGTGCGAAAAAGAATTAACTAAGTGCTGAAAAAGAAAATAGAAATTGCAAAGGAAACAATATAAAAATCGTAAAAGTAATGCTGTAAAAATGTGCTTGTACTGCTGGAAGAGAAAAAATGCGAAAAAGAGAAAACGGCGAAGAAGCGTGGAACGTCGTGGCGTCGGCAGGGTTTGCAAAGCTGATATTTATACTGGTCACTTTCTGTAACGGTTTCCAAAAGTATTCCGCGTCAAAGGTCTTCACGTAGCAAATGGTCAGACGTGCAAATAGGCCTCAACGTCTCTAAAGCCAAAAATATAGGAGAATGGTGTGACGTCCGTCACACCATGTGTGACGCTCGTCACACAGGTGTGTAAAGTGTGACGCTCGTCACAGCCTTTGTGACGCTCGTCACAGGCACAGCGCCTGTGCTTTTTGGGCTGGGCTTTGGCTTTTGATATTTGCTTCTTTTCATTCCTTTTTGCACCTCCTTTTCTTCCTTTTTTACTTGTGTTTCAAATAAACCACCTGAGATAAATAGAAAGGAAATACCGCGTAATATCTAATAAAATGAAATAAATTGAAGTAAATAATAATATAATTTAATTAAATTGAGTCCTAGAATGTGATACTATTTCATGTTATCAAACTCCCCCATACTTAGATCTTTGCTTGTCCTCAAGCAAAATACAGTATAGAACTTGTTAAAAATTTTAGCCGGATGAAATTTCAAAACACACATCAATTCGTACTAGGTTGCATGTAAACCTTGTTTAGAGGTAACTTGAGTTTAATCTCGACATTAACAACCACCGTCACAACCTCAGATAACCCCACCTTATGCAAACCAGTTCGAGTAATGCCATTATAGCTATCCTAGTTCCTTTACTCTTATTTCACCCGTTTTCATTCTAGCGAAATCACATTAAGCCCTTTATCTTTTCGCGCACATAGTGGAGTAACCGGTTAGTGATTCTGATCCCCTTTTTGCTAGAAGTTCTGGTACATAAGTCGGATAACTTCGTTATTCAGTCCATTGCAAATTGCGGGGGATCGGACCGTAGTCCGCCCTACCAAGTTCAGCACCAGATACCTGCTGAACCAACTCATAATGGATCTTTCATATTATGCTTTTGTATGGTCTGCAACCTTTAGATTAAATGATCTGGTAAGGATCACCTAACTTACTTAGTGCATTTCCTGATATATATATATATATATATATATATATATATATATATATATATTTTTTTATGTTACTTTGGGAATCATTCACTTATATTCATCGGCCCTCCACGTAGTTTGCTATTAAGATGATGCTGACTTCTCGTATAAACTACTCGGGGTTACTATAAAACTAAAAGTTCAAGGGATTGGTATAATAGGTACTTATCCTGATCTAACATGTTGAGGTTCTTAGAGCGTTGTTATGGTAATAATTTTTGTCTTGATTTCACTCCAGTTTTATAAAATAAGCGACCTTTATACTTATTGGGTGTGTTAAGTTTTTGTTATGGCAAATGAAAATTTTGAGGGAATAGATAATAGAAAGTTTTCACACTTGGGACTTAACTTAAAATAAATCTATATTATAAGAAATATTATTTTATTATTATTATTTTATTTTTTTATAAGGGAAATAACAATGAAAAGAAAGATACATACTTGAAAAAGAAAAAGGAGGATAGAAAGAACACGGTTTTCCCCCCCATACTTAAATGAAACATTGTCCCCAATGTTTTAAGGAAAAGAAATGAATTACAAAAAGAAAGGAAAAGAAAACTAAAGTTAAGGCTGCCTGCCGCCTCTTGTTCTTGGACCTGGTGATCGTTAATGTACTTCTAAGTTGTCAAACCTGCTAAACAACTCAGTGAACCGCTGATCGGTTATGGCATTCCTCTCTTCCTGTTGTTGTTGCATTTGGCGCATCATTTGCATCATTTCGAGATTCTGTGCTTGCATACCATCAATAGCATCCATGATGTCGTCGTTGGTTGCATGCCTTCTTCGTCGACGACGTCGTGAGGATGGGCCATCTGCATTATCGGAAGGGTTGAGCGGGACTGATTGTTGTGCAGGAGCATGATCACCTTGCTCCATTTCGTCGAACTCGTCGGTAGACGGGTTTGTATGTGAAGGCTCGGTAGCTTCGGGAGCATTCAGATCATAGAGGTGGCGGTTGGGATTGGTGACATCGGTTAAGGCAATGTTGGGTAAAACAATGCTTGGGACTGCCTGGTTATTCACCATAAGGTAATATCCTCCGCCTATCCTGTTCTTGATTAGGCGGCTGGACCGACAGTAGGTTATATCCATAAAGAGGGGAGGTAAAGATTCTAAAGTTGGGAGTCGGTCCCTTAGGTTTAAGCCAAGCGCTATGGTGGTGATTAATCCACCAATTACAAAAGGTTGACGGCCTCTAGCACATAAGGTGCGGATATGATGAAATAGGAAGGAGGCGGCGTTTACCTTAGCATTCGGTTCGAAGACGCATTCGAGGAAGAATAGTTCCTTTGCGTTGACCTTGCTGTTGTTCGGTCTTCCAAAAACTGTGTTTTGTAGGATGCGGATAAAGTACCGGATAGTTGGGTTATGTATATAGGAAACAAGGAGCTCTTCCCAGTTGTTGGCATCTACACCGGATATTTTCCTAAAGAGGTCGAAAGCGGCAACTGTGTTCCAGTTTAGGTTGGGAGGGATTCTGGGGTAGACTTGACCTTCTATGGGGAATTGTAGCATGGTGCTCAATTGGTTTTGGGATAGGGAGTACTCGGTGTTGAACATACGGAAGGTTGCGGTACCGATTAAGAATTCATCTTCACCGGTGGGAGTGTTGTACGCATATGAACTTAAGAATTCTAAGGTTAGGGAGGGGTAGGTAGGTTGATTATGCGTGCATAGGAAGGTTAGATCGGCAAGGCGGAGCATCCACTCGATACCTTGAAGTAGTCCTAATTGTTGTAAACAAGTTGAATCAGGATACCTGGTAGAGGTGACACCTCGTTGTTGGAAACGCTCGAACTGCTCCCTTTGATAATTATCATCTTCAGATCGGAAGATGATATTTCCGAAATTTTGATTTCCCGCCATACTGATGAATGAGTTGGAAGAAGTAATTAGGAAAGAAAAGAAAATATATTTGATTGTATAGAATAGTTGTGATGTAGGAAGAAAGGTATGGTGGGTATTTATAGGAAAAAATTTGAAGTTGGAAAGGGAGTGGTTGAAAAGTAAATAAAATAGGGTAAATGTGAATAAATGGGGAAGGTAAAAAGGTGAAGAGGTGTAACGGTCGTCTCCAACGACTTTGTAACGTTCACCTAGTCAGAAGGGTGTTACGCTCGTTACAGGGGCATGACGGGCGTCACAAGCACTTGGCGTGACGTCCGTGACAGATTGTGTGACGCTCGTCACACAGTCATATTGGCAAGGTTTCTGCTTGCGTTCTTCATAATGATTTTGGTAATTTATTTTTATTATTTATTTTGTTTTGCTTCAGATTATTTTATTTTGCTATTTAAATTTCCCTGCATGCTATTCTACTTTGTATAATAGTGCATAAATATATTATATTTTTAATAATTTATGTAGGCAGCAACAGTAGAGAACATTTTTGATAGATATTGCATAATTCATAATAAAATAGGATAAATCAATAGCTTCATAAAATAATCATAATGTATCATTGGAAAAAAAACAAAAATGCGAAAGAGAAACAAATACGAACATAATTTGAAATAACATTAAATAATAAAACTAACTAAAACTAAATAACTAAGAAAAACGACTTCTATCCATCTGCATGATCTCTGGCCGGAGGGACAAAGGAGTTAACACGATATAGCAACTCGTGAAACTGATTTGTCATACTGTTCATGTATCCTAGAAATTCGTGTCTCATGTTAGCGAACTCTTCTCTGAGGGCGTCTTGTTCTGACATCAAAGCTTCAATGGCGATGTTGTAATCAGTTCCGGGCATATGATGTCTAAGGTCGGGTATTGCCGATTCTTCGGTCTGAACAGGTTGAGGAGGAGGATCAATATCATAATAACCAGATGGTGTCTGAGGGTCTGATTCAGCATAAGGAATCTGGTCATCACAAATTTCATAGTCCTGGATGGATTCAGTGGATCTAGCAGGAGAGGGGGTTTCGTTCAGATTGTAGAGCCAATTATTGCGGTTATGAACACTAGTCCTAGGATCGGGCATGGTGAATAGGCAAAGAACTTGGTTATTAATTATAAGCTCAAACTCTTCAGATCCTAGGTTTGCTATAAACATAGTGTTGAAGAGGAAGGGTATACTCATAATAGTAATGCCACAAAAAGGGCTTAAGTCAAGCATAGGCTGACGTAATCCGATAGCATTACCAATCATGGTTATCAAACCGCCTACTCGAATTGGTGCTCGTTCATCTTGGATAAGGTGGTCTAAATTTGCTAACATAAAAGTGGCACCGTTTACTGGACGGTTCTGGGAAGCACAAAATATGATGAAAAGTTCATCACGTGAAACTGTGGTACTGTTTGGCTTCTTCCCAAATAAGGTGTGGGTCAGGATCTTATGGAAATAACGGAAGGTCGGGTTATGTATGTTTCCAGAGAGAAACTCATGTTCCTCGGGATCGTCATTTCCAGTCAAGCTTCCCCAAAAGTGTTCAAGTTCTCTATATTCAAAAAGTTCTTCTTGGCTCACTGTGAATGTGTCAAAGGAGGTAGGGAAACCTAAAAGGTTGGTAAAGTCTTGAATATTAAATTGGTACTCCATGTTAAACATTCTGAACTGGATAAAACCTCTGCTTATTCCTTTTCCATGGCTGGGTAGATAGATCAGGGAGCTAAGGAATTCTAGTGTTAGTCTCCGGTAAGTGACGAAATGTCTACGGATAGGAGCGGTTTCCCACCCTATCTGACTCAGCAAATACAGGACACTTTCTCTTAGTCCAAGGGCAGTCATTGTCCAATCATCAACATACAAACTAGGTAGCATCTCTCTCGTGGCTAGTTCCTCAAACTTTTGTTTCTGAGCTTTTCCTCTGAATTTGATACCCATACGATCAATTTGTCCCATCAGGTTAGTGTTAGCTAGAGAAAAGAAAAACAAGAGTTTTAGTCAGGATTTGGCCAAATGCCGAAAGAAGAAGAGAAAAGTTTTTAATAAATTAAAATAAATTAAGAATGAATACTAAACAAAATTTAATAGAATAATTAAGGAAGAAATAAAAAATTATAAATATTGGTGGGTTGTCTCCCACTAAGCGCTTTGTTTAATGTCGCAAGCTCGACATAAAAACTATCAATTATAATCTATAAGTTCTGGAGGCATTTCGTCTAAGTGCAAGACTTGTGAATCTTCATTGTTTTCTGCATAGTGATAATGTTTTAGACGTTGCCCGTTTACGGTAAATGGTTCCATAGATTTGCCTTTAATTTCTACTGCTCCACTGGGAAAAACATTGGTGATTTGAAAAGGACCTGACCATCTAGATCGTAGTTTTCCCGGGAATAACTTTAGCCTAGAGTTAAATAAAAGGACTGTATCGCCTTGTTTGAAGATTTTCCTTGATATGCGCTTGTCATGCCATTGTTTTGTTCTTTCTTTGTAGATTCTGGCATTTTCGTAAGCGTCTCTTCTGAGTTCCTCTAATTCGCTTATATCAAGGATTCTCTTTTCTCCGGCGGCTTTATAATTTAAATTTAGATTTTTAATAGCCCAATAGGCTTTATGTTCTAATTCTACCGGGAGGTGACAGGATTTTCCATAAATGAGCTTAAATGGGGTTGTCCCTATGGGAGTTTTGTAAGCAGTTCGGTAAGCCCATAAAGCTTCTGGTAATTTCAATGACCAGTCTTTCCTTGAAGTGGCGACTGTTTTCTCTAGTATCTGTTTGATTTCTCTGAGACACTTCCACTTGCCCACTGGTTTGAGGGTGGTAAGGTGTCGCTACTCTATGTCTTACGCCATACTTAAGCAGTAGTTTTTCGAGTACCTTGGATATGAAATGCGATCCACCATCACTGACTACTATTCTTGGGACACCAAACCTTGGAAATATTATATTCTTAAAGAGTCTAGTTACTACTCGTGTGTCGTTTGTTGGAGAAGCTATAGCTTCAATCCATTTCGATACGTAGTCAACTGCCACGAGTATGTATTTGTTACCGAAAGAGGATGGAAAAGGTCCCATGAAGTCTATTCCCCACACGTCGAAAATCTCTACTTCCAAAACGCCCTTTTGTGGCATCTCGTCACGTCTAGATATGTTTCCTGTGCGTTGACATCTGTCACATTTCTTGATAGCTGCATGCACATCCTTCCATATATTTGGCCAATAAAAACCGGCTTGTAGGATTTTAGAGCAGGTCTTGGATGTACTTGCATGTCCACCATAAGGAGCGGAGTGACAGTGTTGGATTATATTTTCTACCTCTTCTTCGGGTATACACCGACGGAAAATACCATCGGGGCCTCTTTTGAAAAGTAAGGGGTCATCCCAGTAATATTGTTTTATGTCATAGAAGAATCGTTTCTTCTGCTGGTAGGATAAGGTAGGTGGAACTATTCCGGCAGCTAAATAATTGACGAGGTCAGCGTACCACGGTGTAACAGATATAGCTAAGGTGGTTTCTACCTGTTTATCAGCGTTATTTTCTTCCAAAGTAGCTATAAGCTTATCGTACGAGAAATCATCGTTAATTGATGTTCTTTCCGGTTCAAGGTTCTCAAGTCTAGAGAGGTGATCTGCTACTACGTTTTCAGTTCCTTTCTTGTCTTTGATTTCCAAATCGAACTCTTGTAGCAACAGGATCCACCTTAGGAGTCTAGGTTTAGCATCCTTTTTTGTTAAGAGGTATTTGATAGCAGCGTGGTCAGTGTAGATGATTATTTTGGCTCCGACCAAGTAAGAACGAAATTTATCTAGCGCAAACACTACTGCTAGAAGTTCTTTCTCGGTTGTGGCGTAATTTATTTGTGCTTCATCTAGAGTTCTACTTGCGTAATATATAACGTGAAGCTTTTTTATCCTTTCGTTGTCCTAAAACAGCACCTACAGCGTAATCACTGGCATCACACATTATTTTGAATGGTTCGTTCCAATCTGGTGTCTGCATTATGGGCGCGGAGATCAGTGCTTGTTTAAGCGTTTGAAATACTTCTAAACATTTATTGTCGAATATGAATTCATCATCTTTCATCAATAGCCCGGTTAAAGGTTTAGTTATTTTACAGAAGTCTTTAATGAATCGTCGGTAAAAACCGGCATGTCCTAAGAAGCTTCGTACTTCTCTCACAGTTTTCGGGGGTTGAAGATTTTCGATTACCTCTATTTTGGCTTTGTCCACTTCAATTCCTCTGTTCGAGATGATGTGTCCTAAAACAATTCCTTCTTGTACCATAAAGTGGCATTTTTCCCAATTAAGTACTAGGTTTACTTTCACACATCGCTCTAGAACTCTTTCTAGGTTTTCAAGGCACTCTTCAAAGCTTTGTCCGCATACGGAAAAGTCATCCATAAATACTTCCATGATGTTTTCTAGAAAATCGGCGAATATTGCCATCATGCACCTTTGGAAGGTTGCAGGAGCATTACACAAGCCAAACGGCATTCGTCTATAAGCGAAGGTACCGAAAGGACACGTGAACGTTGTCTTTTCTTGGTCATCAGGATGAATTGGTATTTGAAAGAAACCTGAGTAACCGTCTAGATAGCAGAAATGAGAATGTTTTGCTAATCGTTCTAACATCTGGTCAATGAATGGTAAAGGGAAATGATCTTTTCGGGTTGCTTTGTTTAGTTTCCTATAATCAATGCATATTCTCCATCCCGATTCGATTCGTTTGGTTATAGTTTCTCCTTTTTCATTTTCAATGACTGTTATACCTCCTTTCTTTGGTACTACGTGTACAGGACTAACCCATTTGCTATCAGATATAGGATATATGATACCTGCCTCTAATAACTTGGTTATTTCCTTCTTTACTACCTCACTCAGGATCGGGTTTAGTCTCCTCTGGTGTTCCCTAGAAGTTTTACAGTCTTCTTCTGGCATGATGCGGTGCATACAAATAGAGGGACTTATTCCTTTAAGATCGGCGATGTTGTACCCTAGTGCGGTTGGATATTTTCTTAAGATATGCAGGAGTTTTTCTGTTTCGAGTCTTCCTAGGTCAGCATTAACTATCACTGGTCGTTCAAGTTCTAAGTCTAGGAATTCATATCTCAGATTTTTGGGAAGTGTTTTCAGGTCTAGGGTTGGTTTCTTAAGGCATTGCGTAGGGTCCGGTGTTATTGCTAAACATTGGTTAAGTTTGTCTTCTACAAGATAGTCAGATGATTTGTCTTTTTCTAACTTCGTTTCTTTTATGCATTCATCGATGATATCCATGAAGTAACATGTATCTTCTATTGCAGGTGCTTTCAAAAATTGGGAAAGAATGAACTCAATTTTCTCTTCTCCTACTTCAAAGGTGAGTCGTCCTCGTTTTACGTCTATGATTGCACCGGCAGTTGCTAAGAACGGTCTTCCCAGTATAATGGGTGTAACTTCATCTTCTCTAATATCCATAATTATAAAATCAGTTGGAATGTAGAATTGACCTATGCGCACTGGAACGTTTTCAAGAATTCCTACAGGATATCTGACGGAACGATCTGCTAGTTGCACAGACATTTTAGTTGGTCTTAATTCTCCCATTTCAAGTCTCTTGCATATGGATAAAGGCATAACACTAATACCGACTCCTAAATCGCATAAGGCTTTGTCGATGACAAATTTTCCTATGTGACAGGGTATAGAGAAACTACTTGGGTCTTTAAGTTTAGGAGGCATATTCTGGATTATAGCGCTACATTCAGCGGTGAGTGTAACTGTTTCGCTATCTTCAAGTTTCCTTTTATTAGAAAGAATTTCTTTTAAGAACTTAGCATATGAGGGCATCTGCGTAATAGCTTCTGTAAACGGAATTGTGACGTTTAATTGTTTTAGTAGGTCAACAAATTTTTTGAATTGGCCCGCATCTTTGGTTTTAATAAGCCTTTGAGGGTAAGGGATAGGTGGTTTATAAGGTGGTGGAGGTACATAAGGTTCCTTCTTTTCTACGGTTTCCTTATTACTCTCTTCCTTTTCCTTAGGTTCACTTTCCTCCTCAGTTGACTTTTTAGAGTTTTGGTTTTCTATCCTTGGGTCAGACGGTCCTTCCACTTCCGTTCCACTTCTCAGTATAATTGCATGAGCGTGGCTTCTTGGGTTAGGTTGGGGTTGGCCAGGAAATGTACCAGGTGGGGCAGCAGTAGGCGCTTGTTGTTGAGCTACTTGTGATATTTGCGTTTCCAGCATTTTGTTATGAGTAGCCAGGGCATCTACTTTACTTGCTAGTTGTTTAATTTGTTCGCCAGTGTGTACATTCTGGTTTAAGAAATCTTTATTAGTTTGCTGTTGAGAGGCTATAAAATTTTCCATCATGATTTCCAAGTTGGATTTCCTAGGGGCGTTATTGTTAGGTGTAGATGGGATCGGCTTCTGATATCCCGGAGGTATAGCTGGGGCTTGATTTGGAGATTGTCCAGGTGCGTATAAAGCATTATTACTCTTATATGAAAAATTGGGATGATTCTTCCAATTTGAGTTATAGGTATGCGAGTAGGGGCTTCCTTGAGCATAGTTTACTTGCTCCGCTTGGATTCCTGTTAGAAGTTGACAATCTGCAGGAGTGTGTCCTTGGATTCCACAGACTTCGCAATTCTGAGTTATGGCTACCACGGTGGCTGGAGGTGATACATTTAAACTTTCAATTTTCTGGACCAGAGCATCCACTTTTGCATTAACATGATCAAGGTTACTTATCTCGTACATGCCAGTTTTCGTTTGAGGTTTTTCTACCATTGTTCGTTTGCTTCCCCACTGATAGTGGTTTTGAGCCATGCTTTCGATAAGTTGGTAAGCGTCAGCATATGGTTTGTTCATTAGTACACCACCTGCGGCGGCGTCTATTGTTAACCTCGTGTTGTACAGGAGACCATTATAGAAGGTATGAATTACTAACCAGTCCTCTAAACCATGGTGTGGACAAAGTCTCATCATGTCTTTGTATCTTTCCCATGCTTCGAAAAGAGACTCGTTATCTTTCTGTTTAAATCCATTTATCTGGGCTCTTAACATAGCTGTTTTGCTCGGCGGAAAATATCGAGCAAGAAAAACTTTCTTCAACTCGTTCCATGTGGTGACTGAGTTGGAAGGAAGAGATTGAAGCCATCTTCTAGCGCTATCTCTTAACGAGAAAGGAAAAAGACGAAGTCGAATTGCCTCTGAAGTGACACCATTAGCTTTAACAGTATCAGCGTATTGAACAAATACGGATAAATGAAGGTTTGGATCCTCGGTAGGATTTCCAGAGAATTGGTTCTGTTGCACTGCCTGCAACAGTGAAGGTTTAAGTTCAAAGTTGTTTGCTTCGATTGCAGGTGGAGCAATACTCGAATGCGGCTCATCTTGCGATGGAGCGGCGTAATCTCGAAGAGCACGAGCTGGTTCTGCCATCTCGGGTATCGAAGGAAAAATATTTTTGAAATCAGGAAGTTCAACAGGAGGGAGATTGTTTGTAGCACGATATTCCCGAATTCGTCGTAAGACTCGGAGATATAGTTCGATATCGTTGATTCGTAACTAGAACGGCTCTCCTTGTGAGCGAGTGTGTGGCATACAAATCAACGAAAGAAAGAAAAGAAAAAGAAAAAAAAAGCCTTAGTCTCTACAGCGTAACAGAAGAGTTACGATATCGACTAAATAAAAGTCCCCGGCAACGGCGCCAAAAACTTGATCGCGACTTTATGAGTCGAATTTAGGGTACAAACTGCAAGTGCACAGTTCTATCGCGTAGTTTTAAAAGATATCGATCCCACTGGGACTTATGAATCGATATACCGTTATCTAAGGTTACTTCGTAAAGCTAAGGCAGGTAATACTTTGATTGTTTGGGGGAAAAGCTAAAACTAAACTAAAAATCTAGATTAAATATCAACTAAACGGATATCGGTATGTAGTTCGTCGTAATTAGGGAATCAATTCTTCGTTGGTTTCTTGGTTTTAAAATAAATCTTTTCAGTTGACACTATTGATTAAAAGTCTTATCTCAAACTCTCGCTCTGTTGAATAAACTATGATTTTATATTAACGTAGCTGTCACTTATTAGTTAAGTCAAAAACCACTTTTTGAAATAGTATCCGTAGAAACTCTTTTTAAGAAAACACTAATCGTTTAAACACCCTTATCTCAAACTCTCGCTCTGTTGACTTAGGTTATATAATTAAATTCAAATGCTTAACTCTCGTCCTCACATTCAATCTTTAAAAATACTTTTTGAAAAAGATTAGAATTTAATTAACTCTAAAAATTGCTCTCGCCCTGATCTAGAATTAATGTCCAATTTACACTGTCCAGTCAAAAACTCAAACTCTCGTTCTATTGCTTTTAACTTCTTTATGTCTTTTACTTTCGTACAAAAACCTTGTTATTAAACCTGTAAATTGAGACCGTAAAAAGAGTGATTTTAATTTTAAACTTAATTAAACCAATTTGGTTTTGATTCCTTCATTCCGCTTACTTTACATACCGATACCTAAATAAATTAGCCAGACATGCTAAACAGATCTAAATAATTATCATGCATAAACAAATTCATCTCAGGCAAATAATATAAATCAACAATAAAGCAGGGCATATATAAATTCAAACAATAATTAAAGAACCTGAGAAATTAAATAGCAGTCTTGAACACTCCACCACAGGCCGGTTGGATTTGTTCTTGAATTCTTCAATCAAACAGAAAAATAAAAGCGAAGGAATAAAAAAACTAGATTCTAACGTAAGGTTAGATCCGGAGAAACTATTGTGCGAAAAAGAATTAACTAAGTGCTGAAAAAGAAAATAGAAATTGCAAAGGAAACAATATAAAAATCGTAAAAGTAATGCTGTAAAAATGTGCTTGTACTGCTGGAAGAGAAAAAATGCGAAAAAGAGAAAACGGCGAAGAAGCGTGGAACGTCGTGGCGTCGGCAGGGTTTGCAAAGCTGATATTTATACTGGTCACTTTCTGTAACGGTTTCCAAAAGTATTCCGCGTCAAAGGTCTTCACGTAGCAAATGGTCAGGCGTGCAAATAGGCCTCAACGTCTCTGAAGCCAAAAATATAGGAGAATGGTGTGACGTCCGTCACACCATGTGTGACGCTCGTCACACAAGTGTGTAAAGTGTGACGCTCGTCACAGCCTTTGTGACGCTCGTCACAGGCACAGCGCCTGTGCTTTTTGGGCTGGGCTTTGGCTTTTGATATTTGCTTCTTTTCATTCCTTTTTGCACCTCCTTTTCTTCTTTTTTACTTGTGCTTCAAATAAACCACCTGAGATAAATAGAAAGGAAATACCGCGTAATATCTAATAAAATGAAATAAATTGAAGTAAATAATAATATAATTTAATTAAATTGAGTCCTAGAATGTGATACTATTTCATGTTATCAATTACCACCCTTTGGAATTGCTCTGTTAGTTGCCCTTTTGTCTTTACAGCTCCTTTTATTATGTCCCATAACACCATATTTTACACATGTGACAGTATAAAATCTCCTTGGTAGTATGTGGGGATTTATAGGTTCATCATTCATCTTGTTCCTCAGTTTTTTTGTCTGCCTATGGCTCTCCTTATCACTGGTGGTGCCATTATATTCAGATTATCTATAGGCCACAATTGTGGTCCATTGGTTGGATACACAATGTTTGAGTAAGTGTCCATAAATGTAGATTTCCTAAACAAAACAGAGCAAATGTCCATAAACAAAATAGACTAAGTGTACAAAATCAAAACAAAACAAGTATACATAAACAAAACAGACCTATAACATGCAATAACATAATCCTCAGGTTGTTTCTTGATGTTCCATATGCAGACAATTACATGACAGCAAGGTATACTAGACAAGTTCCACTTTCTGCATGAGCAAGCTTCCTTTTTCAGGTCAACACAGTAAGTATGCCATTTGTGACACCAAGTATTGATAGGTCATCATCACCATGCCATGTGGGACTCCACCATTGTGCTTGCTTCTTATTCTACTCAATAACCAGCTGAATTTTAGGACATATGGATCCAGTGTAGCCATGTAGCAACTCCTTCTGACCTGTCATCCTCTTGGTGATGTAATGCTTGATGCCTTCCAATAGAGTGATAATAGGCTTCTCTTCATGCTCCAACATTACCCCATTGAATGATTCACACATGTTGTTCACTTGTAAGTCACACTTTGAATATGTTCTGAAGTGTGTTCTGCTCCAATGGCAAGTCGGAACATCTAACATATCTTTCCATGCATCCTCTTTCATTTCCTTCATCCTCATCATTGCCCTTTCCCATGCTGGAACTGTTGTTTCCCTAGCAGCTGCCCATAACACTTCCTTTAATTCCAACCCAGGGTGTTTCTTCTTCCAATTGCCATATAAATGCTTCACACATAATCTAGACTCCACATTGGCATTGATTCCTTGAACAGTTGAAACTAGTCCCCATCACATGCAAAATATGGATAATGTGTAAACATCTAAATGCATAACATGTAAACAAGTAAATGCAGAAGTATAAGTATAAGTGAATCTTTACCTTTTACTGATTTGGTATAAATGCATAGGACCTCGACTATATCCTTCCAAATCATGCATAAGAAGGTCTAAAAACCATTGCCATGAACCTTTTGTTTCAACTTCAACTACGACATATGCAATTGGAAATTTTTGGTTATTGTCATCCCTCCCTACTACTACCATTAATTGTCCACCATAATCCCTTTTCAAGAAACATGCATCCAGCCCAATAAGAGGTATGCATGTCTTTGCAAACCCTGCCTTGCAAGCCTCTAAACATACATAAATAATTTCAAACACACGGTTGCCATTACTATCAGCACATTGTATTACAACAGTATTATTAGGATTTGATTTTAATAACTCTTGTCCATAATTTCTCAAATGAGTGAATTGCTCAATACCAGCCCATTGAACTAACTTCATTTCTTTCCTCTTTGCCCTATATGCATGATCATGTGATAGTTTCACTCCCCATCTCTCAACAGCTTCAACTCTGAGGATTGATGGTTTCATAGAAGGGCTATATCTAAGTATGCCTACAAACTTGTTGGCAAGCCACTTTGTCTTTGCACTCCTGTTATCAACAGTCCTATGGCATGTATGATCTTTAATTAAAGTCACAACTTGCCAAAAACTGGTTGCTAATCCTCTTTCTAAATCTCATGTAGAACTTATGACCATCAGTGCATTTAGCCACAATTCTTTTGGAATTATTCTTCTTAATGAATACATTCTTCTGATTTTTCATGGCATAGTCCTTGACAACATCCTTTATCATTTCTTTGTTAGTAAACATCATCCCTGGTTGAAACTTCATTCCCTGGCCAGACGTGTAGGTGGGGTACTTTATTCTCTCATCCTCATTATCACTCCCTAAAGGTGTATATTAATGGTTTGAATCCTCACTCTCACCATGAACCATTTCAGCCCGGTCTTTCTTGTTTTGGCAGCTAGAAACCTCACATAAATTCTCTTAGGGAAGTATCTTAGTAGTCCATTCCATCTCACTCTCCTCAGATTCTCCACTAAATTGAAATTCACTATCCTTAAAACTACCCTCACTTGCAACATAATTCTCATCAATATCAGTAGTTCCTTCTTCAGCAGCAACATTAGGATCAGTAGTGACATCATTTTCAGCAACACCATTAGGATCAATAGTTCCTTCTTCAGGAACAACATTAGGATCAATAATGATATTATCTTCAGTAACACCATTAGGATCAGTAGTTCCTTCTTCAGCAACAACATTAGGATCAACAGTGATATCATCTTCAACAACAACATTAGGATCAATAGTGACATCATCTTCAGCAACACCATTAAGATCAATAGTTCCTTCTTCAGCAACAACGTTAGGATCAATAGTGACTTCCTCAGTAACATCTGCACTTTTAAATCCAATGCATTTTACATCATCTTTAGCATCTAGTTCACTATCATCAATAATCTCAAGAATCCCCACACTATGCTCCACATATACATCTATTACATCACAACCTACAACATCTTTTGGAAATTACAGCACATCCTGATCATTGTTCAAGGGTCTAAGACCACGATAAAAGCTATATGCATGGTTCCAATACCACAAACACTTTATATTTACATAACCCTCACTTTTAATCATATCCTCTAACTTCGTGGAAGACATATAATCAACATCCAAACTCCAGTTCATCTCAATAACTTCCCCATTTACATACCATTTTACAAGTGTCTCAACTAATTTACCCTTATGATGTATTCTCAATCTAATCTTATTACTCATAGCAGGCCTGGAAAAAATTGACAAAAATTGAATCAGACAAACATAAACTAACATCAGGGACCACAACAATACTTTAGCAATACTAAACTAAGGGGACCACAAGGACAACAATACATACCTTACACAGTATTTGACCTTCTCCTTTTGTCTTCCAGAATTCTTCATCTTCGTAACAAAGTGCACAAATTTCACGAATTTTATGGTGTATACAAAACGCACACAAGAAACGATGGAGATGATTGGGAGATTAGGGATTGACAAAAGGGAATTAAGGTTTCAATTTTACGGTGCATGAAAGAATTTCTATTTCACCAATTTATAAATTATTTTTTAAATTTCCAAAATATTTTTTAATATTTTCTACATTAAAATATTCAGGTGGGGGAATTAAAATATTTGGAAATGCTGACATGGATCCAAATAGTACTTGCCACGTCATTAATGAATTGACACATAATCAACTTTGGATAGGGAACCATGCAAATCCAAATGTTGTCAAATTTAAGAGACCAAAATCGCAGATTTTATAATTGGGGAATCAATTGTTTAAAACATGGGGACCAAAGTGCATTTAAACCTTATTTTTTTAAAGTTTTTCGAAAGTTTGCTAACCTACTTAAAATCTTATTTCTTTTAGACAATATAAACAAACAATTTAAATAATTTTAAAATAGAATCACAAACTAAAAGACTAATGAAATTAAAAAGTATATTTGTATTAATTTATCTTATTTATTTATTAGCATAAATTTTTTAAGACGTAGTAAAAATTATGAAAAACATTATTAATAAAATATTTTTATTTTTATAAATTCTTTAAGATAATTAAGTTTTATTTGTGTATTTTAATTTAAAATATAAAACATAATATAATAATAAAAAAATATTCATATTTATGTAAATAGACCGACTTAAAAGATTTAAAAGATTTTTTTATGGCATGAGGTCTAGCTTTTTTAATTAAATAAATTTATAAGGAAACCTAGGTCTTTTCTATTTAAAAAATATCTGATTTAATCTAGGGTTGTGTTATTGTGTAGGCTTGGTCGTAGACTGTTATTAGTTAGTATGAACTATTCCTACTCTTGGCCAAACGTATGAGTTCAATGGTTTATTGGGTATTCATAAATAAAATTATCAAATATTTAATTAGATGTTAATTCACGGGTACAAATACGAGTTTGATGGTATTTGTACCCATAAGTATTTGTATTCGTTAATAATTGTCAAAATTATTTAAATATTATTTCATTAAATACAAATTAGGTCTAACTACATTTTTGGTCCTCTTATTTAAGTGTTTTTAACTTTTTAATCCTCCTATTTTAAAACTCAGTTTTTTATCCTTCCTCTAGTTTTTAGTTTTGCATACATGACAATGATGATTAAGATAAAAAAAACTATTTTTATGACGTAATGACTAAGATAATGTATTGATTAATATTTATTACTAAATAAATTAATAATTAATAATTTTATTTAAATTTTTTAAATTTTTTTTAGAAAACAATAAAAAAATTAAAAGCCTTTATGGACTCAAAGCCCAATTAAATTTTACCAAACCCATTATGTTATCCATAATAATTGCAATCATCTGGAGGCGCTGCTGGTCATCAACATCAGTTGTTGGAGGCAGCGGCGACACGTCATCGACAAGTACCCCCAACATTAGAAGGCTCAACTGATGGGATGATGCGAGAGTGTGATACAGTGAGATACTACTCTAAGTAACCATCCTCACACTGCGATGGATGCTCAACCGTAACTGCTCGATCTCTAATGGCACGACCAGAGATGATGATGTTACTTTGAAACCACCAATCAATGCCCGTAGATGGTATATCTATAATTGGTCGTGGGATGCTTTGCACATAATCATTGTCACAAACACCTCTTAGGCAAGTGTCTAGCAACCATGGTTTTCCACCGCATATAACCTGAATATAAAGAAGTCTCATCAAAATCACAATGGACTCTATGATCAGTGTATGGTATCCATATGACATCATCTACAGTCAACGCATCTAGCCTCCTCTTGTACCCAGTAACACCACATGGATGTGACTTCTTGGCCCTCCATCTCCTCGCCTGTGGGGCTCCCATTGGGGAATGTTGCACCCTTCTGTCACAGATGATGGAGAAATTCTCGTATATCCAACACTGATATCAAAACACAAACACAATAAATAATAATTAAGAAATGTTATTCGTAACAATTAAATAAGAAATCAGCAATAAATAATAATTTCAAGTATACATGTAACATACTCAAATAACCAGCAAGTTGTATGGTCTCAAATATTATCGCCACTCCAAGTGTTGTATATAGAATGGTTAATCCAACATACCCTCAAGCCCAACCGGTAACGTCGAGGCTACTGAACATCCACACATATCGACCATCGATATAAACATATAACTTGTCCGCAAAGAAAGTACATGTTACTATATGTAACATGTACACCCTAGCGACAACCTCATAACTCCAAGCCGCAACAAACTCGTCGTATCTTTCCCGAAGCCACGACATACAAAGGTGAACGCCCATGTTGAAGGCAAACTCCTTCTGCACGACCTCCTTAGGAATTCTCAAATCTCGTGTAACAGTCACACATGCAAGCGAAGGGCTAATAACAGGAGCCGTCCAGAATCTACCGTCGATGGGGAGATAGAATAATGACGAGACATCATCCAGAATGATAGCCATATCCATAAACAGAAGATGAAATGAAGATGTCTCATTATCTTATCTCTTAATAAAAGAAGTAAGTAGTGGAACGTCGAGCATGGTGGGGGAGCAGTGGGAAAAATCAAGAAGCTTAACTCACGTACAATATGTATGATCTCCTTAGACATCAGAGTATTCAGGAAGTCCTTCAGCTTCGACTCATGTGAAGCCACCTTCAATGGGAGACGATTCTGCAACAAACGAATTTAAAAAAAATAGCAGTTAGCATTCATGGCACAATGATAAATGAATTAAAGTTAAACATAAAAGATATATACATCTCCCTGCCATAGTCTGTACGTCACATGGTTAGCATAATCAGTCAACACCGATCGATCAATAGGTCTTCTAGGAAATCCTCCTTCAGTATGCACAGAGGGCTCCTTCGAAGGAGTCGTAACCTCTGTGCCAGTAGTAACATATGAGATCGAATCAGCAACAACAACATCTGGATGGATCATCTCATGTGCAACCTCATCAGCAACCACCTCATCAACAACATCCTCAACAACCACCTCATCTACAATAACAACATCTGGATGGACCACCTCATCTGCCACCTCATCTTTGGGTTACTCAACTGATATAACTAGTCGGTGTCGGGTGCTACGGGGTGCGCATAACTGACCATGCTCAGCCAACCGTTTTCGGTGTGAATCGGTTGGAACAACTTGTCCAGGCCGTATTTGGGAAGAGTTAGCCTCAACAACCCTAGCCTAATCTGCTTCTCTATTTGTCGCTCTGCCTGCAATAGTGTCGTCCTTGCCTCTGTATTCTAATGCAAAAAATGAAAAAAATAAAAAATAAACGGAAAGTTAAATCCTCCTAAAAAATTAGTATTATGTGGCCAAAACATGTTTTTAAAAAATTTGTATTAAATTAATTTCTATAAATATTTATAAAAAAATATAATTAAAATTATTAATTTATTCTATATAAATTATTAATTAATAAAGATTGCCACATCTAAAAATTATTCTATAAAAATTATTAATTAATAAATCATCCAAATCAAGAATGACATCTCATAAAAAATAAATTTTGTATCCTAGTCATTAGTGTCATATATGTAAAAATGGAGGGGGACCAATAAAATTTTAAGAGAAGTAAAGTTGAGACCTGAAACACTCGAGTGTTGCATGCGAGTGATTTGATACATTTGATAGAGTCTATTTCCTTTTACATGCTAAAGTAAGATTCTTGAAGAGTCGATGTTGCATTTCTTTGAGCCATTTCTCCCATTTCATAGTTATCTTCCTTTCTTATGCTATTTTGTTTTCCTGTATCCATACAATTTTGTGCATTATGGATAAAAAACCTACATAAGAGTGCTTACAAATCCTAGAAGAACACTCAATCTTTTTGGGCGGACTCTGTACATTCTTCTATCGTTTCTATTTTTTGTTAGAGATTGTATTCTTGATGGATTTTTTCTTGAAGTTTGTCCATCCTTGGATTGAGGTGTCTTGACCCCTAACGAGAATGAAAAGGTATGTCACAAGTATGGTGATTGTGTCATTCCTTTTTATGAATGCACTTTCTTTGTTTTGAGTCTTCTCCTGCCTTTCACTGCCTTCGAGATAGAAGTTCTTAAGAATCTAGTGATGACTCATTCACAACATCATCCAACAAGTTGGGTGTATGTGAAAGTCTAAAAATATTGATGTGGATACTTGAAGGGAGAACCTTATGTGACCTTTTTTTCATCTTTTTTGATGTCATAATGGTCCTGCGACTCGAACACTGAGTAAAGGATTAATTTCTTTAATGTTGGTCGTCCGGGGCTTTGATACTCTTTCCGAGTTGTAGAATTTCGAGGACCGGTTCTTTCTGGTTACCCTTATCCACCCAGATGCTCACGTTACGGTTTACGATGTTGAGAATAGAGTGTAGGGTAGATGCGTCAAGTTGTTCCCCAAATACTAGATTGAAAGTCATTTCTTTATGAGAAACAAAGTGTGTGTGTGTATAAAGAGGGGATACTTTCTACCAAAGATCGGTATCAGAAAAAACAGATGATGAGCTTCATCAACAACCTGGGTTATCTCGGGGGTGGTGTACATTCGAAGGAGGCTGGCCAGAAACGGTTGCAACGCCTTATTGATATTCAATTGTTGATGGAGACTCATTCCCAAGAAGAACAAAAGTTATTTTTGATAAGTTGTGGAAGCTCCTGGCTCCTTTGTCTTTAATTTTCTCATTCATGGCATAATTGCTTTGACTATGACTATTTTCAGGTCTGATGAAAGATGAAGTACAACTCTGACTCATATGGATGAGAATATGGTCGACAGGGACTGAAGCAGACCCCTATACTATTTTAAATCTTTTTGGAAGTGTTGTTACTTTGATTGCTCTTCAGAGGTCACAAGGTGCTTCAGAGTCGGGTCATCGCTCCTCCAAATAAAGTTGGGCTTCTCCCCTGGAGGAAGATTGCTCCTATCTGATCAATCTGTCTAATCGTGCTCTGAAGGGAGAATAAGCAACTTTACACACTATTTTACAGTTGAACCTGTCTCATATTGCACTGCACATGAGCACACATCTCCTTCATCGGGACTATGGATCATCATCCAACGATCACTTGCGCTCTACGTCGGACAATATAGAGATGGTTACACCGGTCTCTCCTATATATGTGTGATCCTAAATCACACTCAAATACGATTCAACTCATACTTACAAAGTTCTATACCAATCTCTTATTAATTGAAGTGTCAGAGTGTTAATTTTTTTACATATGCCATCTTTAATCTTAGGAGAAATATCACCACCGAATCCGAACATCTATAGTGTGGTCGTCTTCAAAGTACTATTCGTTGTTCCTTAACAAAAATAAATGATAAAAAACACTATAAGCTCTACTAATTTTCCTCCATATATATATATATATATATATATATATATATATATATATATATTAGCAAATCATTTTTTATTTTTTATTATTGAGCAAACAACATAAGCTAATGTACCAAAAACAAACTCATAATCTGAGTTCTGAGACTAATATGCCTAATAGAAAAACAATAATAACTATTCACCTTTATCAAACTGATTTGAAATCCCAAATCACAAACACAATCCAACAATAATTTTGTGAAATATATTATGAATAAATTTGATGAGTTTGTGTATTCTATATTAGAGTTTGTAGTCTCCATACTATAACAATCCAAACATGTGTAACAACAACAATTGATAACATCAGCACAAAAACTTGTTTCAAGCCCTTGTACATCATCAAACTTTTACCACTCTTGACCACATGAGTTTCCAAGTTGTAATACTTATTTGCATCTCAAACATCTTGATTGAGATTCTGAGTTCTTGTTGTATCAAAATCACAATGTGTACTGTCTAATCTTTATCCAACAACTGAAAAAGACATACTATAGTGAGAGAGTCCTATATTTGATCTTTGTCACCATTTTCACTTACAGCAACATAAACAAATGGACCTACAAAAACATCATCAAAATCTTGAAGTGGTTCCAAAATCTTAACAACATCACTCATACAAGGTCTTGGATTTGGGTGATGACTCAAACATTTAAAAGCCAACATAGCAACTTTCAAAGCTCCTTTCATAGGAAACTGTCCTTCAAGTCTACGGTCTATGATTCTGTCAAGTTTCTTTGGATCTCTCAACATAGGTCTTGCCCATTCTACCAAGCTCTTACCTCTTTTTGATTCTAAGGACTTGTCCACTACCCTTCTTCCTGTAAGCAATTCCAATAGAACCACTCCATAGCTATACACATCACTCTTTGTTGTAAGATGACCTATATATAATCAATCATGCAAGAGCTAAGTATTTTCAAACCTCCGGTAAGGATCATGATAATCTTGAATTTGGCCAGAAGATAAGTAAAATCAGGTCAAAGTTAGTTTTAAGCGCGTTTTGTTATTAAAATTCCACAACCGTAATATGGGTCTGTACATCAAAGTTTTGATGTCTTTAGGACCATGGTTGTGACTACATCAACATCAGCCACATTTGACTTGGTCGCTTCCTGATCTTTAATATTGCAGAGAATCGAAACAATCAAATGTGGCTGATGCACAAGGAACTAGGTTAACAATTTGTATATAGTGTAAAAACCTGTCATGATGTACTCCGGAGCAGCATAACCATGTGTTCCCATTACGCGCGTCGTGACATGTGTTTCTTCCCCTTCCGGGCCATCCTTAGCCAGTCCAAAATCCGAGAGTTTAGCCGTATAATCCTAAATTTTAAGAGAGAGATATAAAAGAGTAAATTTCCTAATATGTCCACATGAAAGATGATTTTGAAGATGCAAGATATGAAGAACATACCGAGTCTAGTAAGATATTTGAAGCTTTGAAATCTCTATAAATTACAGGCTTATCTGCTTCATGAAGGAAAGCCAAACCCTTAGCAGCACCTAATGCAATTTTCATCCTTGTTGACCATGGCATAGCAGCAGCATATCCTGCTTGTAACATGCTAGAACATCAACCTCAGACTCAAAACAAAACATATACTAAAAACACAAACATAAAACACACAAAATTCAATGACGGAAACGCCGCGGCTACAATACTTCTCATGATTTAGAAAAGAAACATACTTCTGAATAGTTGACTCTCCAAGCTACCTCTTGGCATGTACTCATACACCAAAAGTCTATGTTCATCTTCACAACAATATCCAATTAACTTCACAAGATGGTGATGCCTTAGTTGTCCAAGAAATATAATCTCTGCCTAGAAAATAAAAATATGTCCAAAATCGATTATGCGACTAAACAATTTTGATATGTTTGAATCAACCAAGAAATTACTATGATTCTGATAGAAGCTATACTTTAGAGCTTCACCAAAATCACACTGTGTCTGTGATTCTGTCAAATTCACTGTCAATTCAAACATACACTTAATAAGCGAAAAGCGCGTGTTTGAGAAAACTAACCAGCCACTCTCTATGACCTTGCAAACCATCCAAATCCAAACATTTAACCGCAACAGTTTGAGCCTTTAAGCCTTGTCTAACCTTATCATCAACAAACCCTTTATAAACCGGACCGAAACCGCCTTCACCCAACATATTACTCCATGAAAAACCATGTGTTGCTTCTTTAAGCTCCTCAAGTGTGAATGCATGAAGCTTAGAGCCAGCAAAAGAAACTGAAATATCTTCAATAGCTTGAGTTGAACTTGAATTGCTTATATCTGATAAACATAATCTTTGAAAAGAACCTTGTTTCAAAACTTGTTTCTTTGATTCCTCCAAAGGGTATTTACTCTTGTAACAATTTAAGATCAAGATCATGGATTTCCATGTTATCTTTTTTGTAGTCATCTATCTAGAATTTGTATAATGTATACCTAAGAAGTGAGAAAAACGACATATAAATGTTAATGATTGATGCTATATAGAGAAAAAAAATAAGTGATTGATGAGAAATTTTATAGTATGTGAAGTTTCACCTACTACCTTATTAGAGAACTTATGTGAGATTCTTTGACTTCTTGATCACTTGAATGAATGTAGATGATAGTGTAGAGTTATACCAAATATGAATGAAAATATTGATTTTTTATTTTATAGTGAATTCTCAAATTCTTTGTAAGCCACCATAAAGTTAATCTCTAGAATTTTATAGTAATTACTCTTTTTTTCCTTTCTTTTTTTTTGTTTTGACAAAATGCCTCTAAAATTGTAAGTTGATGACTATTTTAACATAAATGTTTTTTTAGCCAATAGTATTTTAATTTAACCTTTAAAATGGAATACCTCAAATGAATTAAACTCTAATATTACTTATGAATGTCAAATTAGTCTTCATATCATTTAATCTACATACTTAAATATTACTTAAGTAAATATTATTAATACTAGTATTTTAAATATTATAATTTTAAATAAAAAAAGACTATTGAATCATAAAGACATTATTGTAGAGAGAAAAGACATATCAACTATATTGGTACCACTTGCCTAAAAGAAACTATATTGGTACTCCAATATCTAATTATCACTAAGCAATACCATAAAATATATTAAAATAGAAATAAATATATGACTAGTAATTTTTTATTTATAATTGTGTTATTGAGCATAAAAGGCATGTCATCCATTCTTAACCCTAATAAATTTTGTGTATAAATTATATATTATGGTCAACTATAATATTAATCTTTCGAATTAATATAATTGTGGAAAATCTAAATGTAGTAATCTTTAATTTGTCAATAATAAAATTATAATTTGCAAAGATACATCTTTTCATCTATAAAATAAAATGTCATAGACAAAGTAAATCGTTTGAATTCTTATCTAATTTCTTAAAAATAACGGATTAAACAAATATATCTAACAAAATCCGACTGATTAAACCATCTCTGAAATATATTTGTAAAATGTAAAAATATGTCAATTCTTTAAATTTATAATATTAAATCTCACAAAAAATATCATTTCAAAATCTTTATTTAATCTATATTCGAACCGGACAGTCTCATTTATCACTCGAGGAAAATAACTCTTTCCTCTTTTTATTTTAAGGGATTTATTATATTTTAAAAATGCTTTGATCATTGTCGTATATGTCTTCAATTAATTATTGTTCAAGTAACTTGCCTACCTATTGACTTTGAATTTCAATGTTAAACAAAACATTCTCTCCCTAACTAACCTCTCTTCAAACATGTATGTATCTCCTTCCTCCACCTTGCATTCTCTTGCCGTCCACATATTCTCGCAAAATGAAAACCTCTATCACAATTCCATTACTAACATACCATTTCTTTAATACTTCAAAGGGTTCAAAGGGGGTGTATTTAGCAATAATAGTATGTCTAATATTAACAATGGATATGACCTAATTTGATATATTTCCCAATGTTCGGTAGGTAAAGATATTAGGATTATTGTTGTTAGAATGTCATGATCACACGTTAGCAAAAGGACAACGACACGTTTCTTTTAAATTCTTACATTCTAGAGTTTCTAGAATTTAGAACTTCAAGCAAGGCATGTTCATATATACTAATACCAATAGGTTTTTGGATATTACTATAATATTTTGAATATATTGTAAGAAAAATTATTTAAAATACGATTGGAAGGTCAAAGAAAAAGTTTAAAGTGTTGAACAAATTAAACTAACTCACAACCACTTCCATCGCTTATGGAAAATGGATTATGCAAATGCTTATAGGGGTAATCACTTAATTAATTTGTGTTTCACATTTGCATGCACTGCGCTTTCAAGTTTCAAAGTGATTGTGTGAAAAAACAAGTTTCAAAATGATTAATTGCTACAAATAACTGGTTTGAAAAAGATAAAATTTTAAGAGGTATCTACTGTAAGACTAAAAGCTTTTGGATGAGATGATTTATATATTTCTTATATAACCAACAGTCTCAATTCAAAAACCAAGAATGTAACATTGTCAAAAAAAATTAGGCAGAGTTTTGTCGTGATATTGTGGAGTTTAAAATTAGTATTTGTAGTTGAGGGTGGAAATAGGCAATTTGTGCAAACATATTTATAAAATTTTAATTGGGGACTATTGAATTAATTATGAGGTCAAGGATTTATGTTGTTTACCATTTCTCTTTATTAAACTAGGGTATTTGTTCGCATAACTGAATAGATAAATCTTGCGAAATAATTGATATCATATTGATATTTTAAATAATTTTTATTTGATTGATCAAAGTCTCGACTAAATAGTTAAAAATACTTAAATATTCATCAATTACACATTGAGAAGTTTAATTTAAAAACTCTGATCCGCTCAGGAATAAAAAATAAATCCAGCTGAAAAATTGTTGATCTTGAACGGTGGTGTTGATCTCCGTCAGGTGTCGTGAGGTGGATATTCATCGTTAACACTCCAACGCCCAAGTTAGTTCAAAATTTCATATGAGTATTATGTGTAAAGTGGAAATTAGAGAGTGTATCTTGTTCTTTGCATGTGAACTTATGTGTAAAGTGGAAATTAGAGAGTGTACCTTGTTCTTTGCATGTGAGCTTATTTTATGTTTTATTTTATGTTAAGTGGATTGAAGATGAATTGGACCTTAGTTTCTTGGGCATTTGGCCGACCAAAAAATGTTTCCCCCAAGGTTTTTTCTGGGCACTAAAGGAGTTTGGGAAACCTTAAGTAATGTTGGTCAGCCTCTAGGATATATCATATGCAAAATATAAATGAATCAACTGGAATTAAATAAAAAAAGTGATGGGAAACAAGCGCATTAAATGCAATCTCACCACATAAACGTTTCATAACTTTCTTCTTACATGTGTGATGACGTGACTAGCTAGGACATGAAGCGGTTTACACGGTACTCGACTACACTCAAGATTGTTTGCTTCCCCAAGGGACTAGCTAGGACATGAAGCGGTTTACACGGTACTCGACTACACTCAAGATTGTGTGCTTCCCCAAGGAGGAATCTAGTCCTTCATGGTACTCGACTACACTCAAGATTGTGTGCTTCCCCAAGGGACTAGCTAGGACATGAAGCGGTTTACACGGTACTCGACTACACTCAAGATTGTGTGCTTCCCCAAGGAGGAATCTAGTCCTTCATTTCTTAGCACATTCCCTTTTATTGATCCTACATATTCTGCATCATGAGGGGATTTTGTTGTTGCATTAATTGTGTCCATGGAACTTCTTGATTACCACCGGTCATTTGGGGTTCAACATCTGGTGCTTCCTCAGCTCGAGGCCTCCCACGAGTTTTGCGTCTATCAGCCATAACCTTCTCGTCATACAACCGATAAAATCAAGTTGGTCAGGCATAAATCTATACCATATGACGTTTAGGTTCAGACCGGAAAGCGCGCATACAAGAAGAAAAGAATCATATTTATTTCTTAACTTATGATGTTTCATGGCTAGGTCGAGAATCAACCAGCTCTGATACCAACTGTACCACCTCATACATATATGTCTAGAATAATATGTAAGAAGCATTAAATATGATACTGAAATTCATACATAAGTGACTAATACACATCATGTTCAGGTACAAAGTACAAAGCTAATCACAAAACGTGGCTTAAAATACATGATAATTAGCTAGATACAAAATATTGTCTAAAATACATCGGAAGACAAAAAGTTAGTGAAACATCATCATCAGATTCATGTCGCCTTACCCTTGACTTTATCCTGCCTCGAACCACCTGAAAATATCAACAACAATTGGGGTGAGATTACAACATCTCAACAAGTCCACATATCTTATGGGTCCACTCAACTCTACAAGGTATATTATCCTTAGTTTCATCCTACTAGCATATTTATATATAGTAATTAGTAGGACTCAGGAAGCGAAACATAAATAGCTTCACAATAACATATAAGCTATTAACTTAAACGTACGAGCCACGTAGAACAATAAGAGCTACGAATCTATCACGTCAATGTCTTTGACAAACCTCTAGCCGAACTAGTGTTTCGAACGTCTTTAATGATCGATAACCCGTTGCCCACCAATGCAAGGTTTTACGACAGTTTCTACCTCCTTCTAATACAAATATGTCCATTAAGGTGGTTTTTGGAAATTATCCACCGCCTTCTCTCAGGACTAAGTCTAGTACGACTATGTCCAATAAGGTTTTACGGCAGTTTCTACCTCCTTCTGATTCTTATACTCTCCATATTTTCGGATAACTTCATTCCTAGGGTTCTACCCACCGAGTAATTTCCATTAGGTAAACATACTTTCATTAAACGAGCCACTTACTTGATGTAATTTACTATCTGGGAAAGGTTTCTAATTTCTTAAGTCAACCAATTTGACTTTTCATGATTTCACCGCCCGTCGTCTGATTTCCCAAGAGTTTCCACCATTTGGAGGTGCACTTGATCAGGGCATCAAGGCCCGAGCGCTTAACTCATTATTTCCATGTTGTAGCAAGCACTCACATCTATAAATCGATCGTAGATCATGACCGAAATAGTTTATTTTATGGAACTAAATACCAAAAGGGTATCCAAGATCTTCGGGAATTAGAATCCCTTAAAAAATCCAAAATCGACGCAAAAAAAAAGACGAAATAGGATTGACGGTTAGGTGATGGTCATGCCCCGCTCAGCCATGACAGTCGTCACCCGGAGGGGTGCTTGTCAACCTCGCCGACAGTTTGGGAAAGCGCCCGTCAGCTTGGATGACACCTTCCAGCTCCCCCTCGCGTGTTTTCCTTCCTTATAGCAATGACGGCCAACCCATCACCATGGGCGACGACTGTCGTCGCATACCAGAATGCAACTTATGTGTTTTCCTGCAATTCAGCCCCCAATTTCCAATTTTTCCGAGTTTCACAATCCCATAATGCATATTATCAATATATAGGAAACATACATGACTAAACAGTTAATTCATGGCATATAAACATCATTTTCATCATCAATCAAGCATATATAGGGGGAATTTTCAACATGCAAATCAAAGATCATGAAAATCCCATAAATCCTAACATCCTAAATTTCCCAAGTCCTATTTAAAGGATTCACCTTGATCAAAATTATAAATGGATTGGGAGTGTTAAAGATGAACATAAGAGTTAATGGATGAATCTTGATAACAACTTGAAAAATGAGATGAATTTTCCTTGAATCCCATTTTCCTTATTTTCCATGTCTCACGTGAAATCCTTTCTCCAACCCTCTCTTGATCTTTTATTTGGAAATAAAAGAGAATAAGGAAAAATGAAGGGAATTGGGTTGGTCTCACCTTAAATACCCAAGGAGAAAAAAATACAAGAATTCCCCATACACTTAAATTGGTTAATTAACACTAATGTTCCAATTTAATTAGGTTAATCTTGTACTACTAACCAACTAATCAATTCCACTAAATTTCATTAGGGTGACAATTAGTTGGCATTGAGTACTAGATATTACATCCTCCCCTCTTGAATAGGATTTGTCCTCAAATTTAAAACTTACTAGAAAAGATGAGGATAAAAGTCCAACATTCCCGATTCAAGCTCCCAAGTAGCCTTATCCGGATACGATTCCTCCCAAAGGAATTTCACAAGGGGTATCTCGTTGTTCCACAAACTTCTACTTGCATAATCCATAATTCACCTTGGTTGAGGTTGGAATGAGAGGTCTGATTCTACTTCAACCGCATCTAGAAGGATAAGGTGAAAAGAATTGGGTACATACTTTTAGAGCTGCAATATGTGGAACACATCGTGTAGCCCGAATAATGAAGGTGGAAATGCTAACTGGTATGCTACCTCGCCTACCTTCCTCACAATCTGGTATGGCCTGACAAATCTCAAACTCAGCTTATGCATTTTGAAAGGTCCCTTTCACTTTAACCTTGGGATGACTTTCAAAAACATGTGGCCCCCTTCCTCAAACTCCAACAACCTCCTACGATGATCCACATAACTTTTCCAGAGATCTTGGGCTTTATTCATTTTCTCTTGGATCATCTTGATCTTATCAGTGGTTTCTTAGATTATCTCATGCCCAAGGATTCCTTTTTATCCTACCTCGGTCCAACACAGCGGTGATAGACAATTTCTTCCATGCAAATCTTCAATCATAGTCATTCATATGCTTGCATGGTAATTATTATTGTAAGTGAATTTGATCAACGAAAAGTGATCTTTCCAACTTCCACCATTTTCCAATTCAAAAGCTCTTAACATATCTTCCAAGGTTTGAATTTTCTTCTCGGTCTAACCATCCGACTGAGGATGATTCGAAGTACTCATACATAGTTGGGTACCCAAGGCGTGCTGGAATTCCTTTCAAAATATCGAAGTGAAATTTGAATCTCGGTCTGATACAATACTTAAAGGAACACCGTTCAACCTCATAATCTTTGTAATGAGTAACTGTGCCAAATGAATCACCTTGTGTATGGTCTTCACGACCAAGAAGTAGGTTGATTTGGTTAACTTGTCCATAATCACCCAAATTGAGTCGTGACCACCCGAAGTACGCAGTAATCCTACTACGAAATCCACTAAAATGTTATCCCACTTCCATTATAGAATCTCCATCATTTTCATCAACTATGGTGTTCAATCTTTACTCACTGACACATAGTACAACCAACCACATACTTTGCAACATCCTTCTGCATCTCAGGCCACCAATAATTCTTTTTCAAAATTTGGTACATTTTGGACGAGCTTGGATGAACGGTAAACTCACTTTTGTATGCTTGATCTAAGATTAATATTCTCAATTCCATATGATTTGGGACACATGCTCCCTGGTTGAAGAAGATTACTCCATATGTCAATTGAGAGAAACCTGGTTGCCAAACTTTGACTTATAATTCAACATCAATAAGTTGGAGGCTCTGAATCCTCTCTCTCAAGCCACATGTGATACTCAGGTTGCTTATAATTATACCTTCCCGAGTCCTAGTGCACTGGAGGTCAAGGTTCTGAAATCCTTATAATAACTCGTGCTCCAAAACCATTAGCTTAGACATGTGAAATTCCTTTCTGCTTAAGGCATCTCCCACTTTATTCACTTTTTCTAGATGGTACTTCAACTCAAAGTCATAATCTTTTAGATACTCCATCCATCTTCTTTGCCTCATGTTCACTTTCTTCTAATCGAAGAGATACCTCAAACTATTGTGATTGGTGAACATCTCAAAATAGACTCCATACAGGTAATTGCGCCACACTTTGAGTGCAAAAACTATGGCCACCAGCTTGAGGTCATGAGTGGTGTAATTCTCCTCATGAGGTTTCAACTATCGAGATACATACGCCACTACTCGTCCATCTTGCATTAGAACTCCGCCTAGCCCTTTCTTGGAAGAATCACATATCACAACATAGGGCTTCTCGGGATCCGGAATGATTAAGATCAGCGTTGTTGTTAATTTTTCCTTTAACTCTATAAAGATATGCTTACACATTTCATCCAACCTAAAATGGTTTCCCTTTCGAGTGAGTCTGGATAATGGTATGGCCAATTGAGAAAAACCTTGGATAAACCTTCGATAGTAACCTGCCAATCCCATGAAGCTTCTAATTTCTAAAACAATCTTCGATCTTTCCCAATTAATCACTGCCTACACTTTCAACGGGTCCACCTCCATACCTCTTTGAGATATGACATGGCCAAGGAAATTTACTTTTAACATCTATAATTCACATTTATTGAGTTTATCAAAAAGTTGTTTTTCCCTTAACACCGACAATACAATCCTTAAATGTTATGCGTGTTCTTGAGGGGAATAAGAGTAAATAAGAATGTCATTGATGAATATTACCATAAACTGATCCAAAAAGGGTTGAATGGCATCACTAGGAATTCATAATGTCCATATCGAGTTCTAAACATAGTCTTTGGAACATTTGAACTCTTCACTCATATCTGGTGGTAACTATATCATAAATCAATCTTTGAGAACATGCGAGCTCCTTTTAATTGATCTAACAGGTCGTCTATCCGGGGTAATGGATACTTGTTCTTGATGGTAACCTTATTCAATTGACGGTAGTTGATGCATAATCACATCCCACCATCCTTATTATTTACTTATAGAATCGAGGCTCCCCACAAAGTCACACTTGGTCTGATGAAGTGCTTAACCAACTGCTCTTCCAATTGGTTCTTCAATTCTCAAAGTTCAACATGTGACATGTGTTACAGGGCAATGGAAAATGGAGCCGTCCCGGGCACTAGATCAATATAGAACTTCAGTTCTCTTTCTAGAGGTAGAGAAGTGACGTCCTCGGGGAACACAACTAGAAATTCAAAAACTATGGAAACTCTGACAAAGACAATCTCTCATTAAGACTTTTAGTGAGAACCATAAGAAAATATATTTCTTGCTTGAACAAGCAGTTGACCAGGTTGATTGTACCTTCTAGGAGAATAGTTAATGCTTCCCTTGGGGTAACTTCAACCGTTGGAATGAATATTGCTCTCTCCTTGCAATCGATGTATACTAGGTTGGTGGAAAGCCAATCCATCCTCAAAACTACATCCACACTCTTGAGCTACAAACATATCAAATCAACCCTAAAGACTCAGTCATCAACTATTACGCTGCAATTCTCATGATTCCACCGAGTATCCACACTACCACCCACTATGATGTCTATTATCATCAGAGATTCCGATGAAATAACCTCTAATGCGTTGAGCATACTGAGGATATATGAAGAAGTGTGATGCTCCACAATCAATCAAAACTGGACAAGACTGGTTATTTACTGAACATGTCCCAATGCGCTAAACTACATTGCATATTATGTTTAATTCACCTTCTGACCCAAAGTCGAAGTTTGTCATAGGATTCTTGCCATTTGGTTTAACCACTTCTAGAAAAGGATGGAAAAATCTTTCTTTTATTAGTATCTTCGCCACTTGATTTTCCGCCATCTTTGGCAGCTTACCATTCTTACTTGATTCTTTGGCTTCGTGAGCCACTTTATTTTTCCTTTGATACCTTCTCCATTGAGTCTAAGTCATTGAATTTTGGCCCAAATAATTTTTTGAACCATACGAATATTTGTTGGAGATTTGGGAATTGCCATTGTATGACAAACCTACACCCACCTTAATTACCTTCCATTTATGCTAGTCAACATTGGGTTTTCCCATAGGTAAAATCCAATTGTCAACTAGGACAACAATAATTCGAATGTAAGTATTCCTATGATTTTTCCAGCTGCTTGAAGGTCTTTGATGTTTTTGGTAAGGAACTCCTCCCTTATCGAAGGCAAACTGAGGCCTTCTCTCACCTATGAAACTTTTCCTAGATGGCTAAGGCCTGATACCTTCTAGGTATTTTACAACTTACTTACCGAATACAACACTCCACCCAAGGAAACGCATTACTTCAGACCCTTTTATTTTGTAGTGGTTCAAGAAATCAATTATCCCTTTCTGTATATTTGTGTACACCACCTTAACCTTTTCAGCATAATCTAACATGTTCAAACCTTCGACCTTAGAGCTGGGGTTTTCAGTGATTTCAACCTTCATGACATCGATAGGTTCGACAAAATTCGCTTCTTCGACTTGTAGAGAGTCAATATCAATCTTCATAGGTGGTTTGCCATTGTATTTAAACTTCAATCTCCCATCCTTCAGAGCATTATGTACTAGATCCCTGAAAAGAACACATAAGAGGTTTTATGACCAAGAAAATTATGGTATTTGCAAAAAACTTTTTTCTTTCTTTATTCTAATGGTGGCATCTTTAGACCCTTTGGCACTATGATTTGACCATCATAAACTAACAGGTCAAAGATCTTATCACATTTGATCATATCAAATGTGTACATCTTTGTAACAAACTTCTCATTCCTACTAGGTTCATTAGGATTTTTTCCATTTAAAGGTCTTAAAATCTTACAAACATACAAAGGTCGTGGCTTTAGTTTTGCCAAATTAACCTCATTTTCTTTGACATGTTCAAAGACTATGTCAATTTATTGATTATTTTCATCTGCTTCTACATAAGTAACTTTTTCCTTCCTAAAGTGTCGATTTGATATAGCCTTCTCAGCTTTCAACTGCTTGAGTTGTCGAAATCTGTTTGCTAATTAGGCCATATCTCTCAAATATTGGATATATAATTTCTTCCTAATAGAATAGTGTAAGCCACCAGCAACCATTTCGACTAACTCATGTTCAGACATCTGAGTAAAACATCTCAACTTCATTAGCCTAAACCTATTAAGATAGTCATCTATGGTCTCAGAGAATTTTCTCTTCACGCTAGCTAATTATTTCAGGCTAATTTTTGACTGACCCATATAGAACTGTTCATGGAACACCCTTTCTAGTTGATTCAAATTACATATGGAGTTTGGAGGGAGGGTTGTGAACCATGTGAAATCATTTTTGTTAGAGAATTAGGGAAATATTTCATCTTTAAATTCTCATTATTGGCCAAATCACCAGTCTCCGTTTGGTATTGAGCAATGTGTTCGATAGTAGACTCACTAGTGTCACTTACAAACTTAGTAAATTTGGGATCTTCAAACCCCTATGAAGTTCTTCTTGAAATACATACTCAAATAATGCAGAGACAAAATTTTGCCTATGAAGGCCAACATTAAGACCATTTTTTACTAAGATTTGCTCGGCCATATTGTCTAAGTTATTTTACCCCTCAAAATTATTTTGTTGGGCATTCCTAACTACTTGACCTGCATCTTAGTTCCTATTTATCAATACTACTTCTGGGCCATTTCGACCTAAGTCTCCTTCGACTATCCTAGGTGTGGGTTGTTCGACCGATTGAAGCATAACCTGTTGTCGCAATTGAATATTAGGAAATCCATTTGCAACTCTTGGGTTTTGAATTTCCCCAACTGCTTTAATTTAAGGGGCTGCTTCAACAAACACTCGGGGAACACCAAAGAAATCAGTAATTCGACCCAATTGGCGTGCCAATTGTTGGTAAGTATGGTTTGTGTTTTGAATTAGAGGATTAAACACAATACCAATTTGCTGTGTAAGCATATTCACCATATCATAGCTACTTCCGTTCATTTGTTGCCTCATAGAAATAAGGGAAATAGTGGTTAAGAGTGGCATAACTTGAGGTATATATCTTAACCCTTCTTGAGGTTATGCCATTCAACTAGGAATACTTATAGAAGATCCTGATGCCAAATATGGATTAAGGGGATATGCAATGGTCATTGCATTATCTGCATATGTTGATGTGTTAGTTTATAGGCCTACCATTATTGTAGTTGACATGCCATTTAAATATTACCTACTACCAACGGGTAGCGTAAAACTTGGGAGGAAAGAAGGCATAAGGTCTCCTATAATATTTTGTGTAACCATAAGATTCGTTGGAATACTCGTTACTTGTGGTGGAAGAACAACCACTTATAGTAATGTCGTTGAAACTGACATTTAACTTATAACAAGAGCGATTACGCCAACAAGGGTTAAAGTTCTTGCACCACCAACCGCCGTTTTGATTGGTTGCTCTTTTGTATCTGAAGCATCGTTCTGAGGAAGGGAAGAATTTTTTGGACATGGGATGTGGCATCTCAACAACATTTTTACCACTCCTCAGACTCATAAACACCCAGACATTGAAAACATTTCATGCATGAAGAACAAAACAAATAATAAGAAGACAAAACACTTTTCTGCAAACGTTTACTTTTTTGCACAAAAGGGTCCCACTGGGCGTGCACATTTTGTTGTTGGTATTTTTAGCAAATTCAATCATAAGTTTTAGTTCATTGAAGGGATTAAGCTCGAAAAATTCATGTGGGCAACTTGTGCAAACAATTTTGATACAATGTGTTTGTGTTTGAATGTTGATGTTTAAATGTGGAGAAATTGGATAAGCATTTCAATAAGAACAATATAGAATTGTCCGACGGTATAAAATAAGTAGGGGTGGCAAAACGGGCTCGGCCCGCTGGGCATGTCCGTTTTGCCCGCACTTTTGTGCGGGGCGGACCAAGGATTTAGGCTCTCGCCCTCAGATATGTCCGCCCCGCCCCGCCCCATTTTTTTCGCGGGCTTTTGCGGGCACATGTATTTATATAAGTTTTTGTATTTTTAGGCTTAAAGAGTGCAATGCCCGCGGGCTTTCCCCGCCCCGCCCTCATTTTTTTGCGGGGCGGGTCTAAGTTTTAGGCCCACATCCTCAACTATAACCGCCCCGCCCCGCCCCGTTTTTTTGCGGGCTTTTGCTGGGCGGGCCTAAACGGGGCGGACATGCCCGTTTGCCACCCCTAAAAATAAGTAAACAAAAACAATAAAAACAATCAAATAAAATGCTTAGATTAAAAACTTAATAATAGGGACACATATTCATACATGTTTCTGTAATACCCCAAAATTTACCCTTCATTTTTCCTAAAAAAAAAAAAAAAAAAAAAAACGAAAAAAAAAAAAAACGAAAAAATAAAAGCGAAAAAAGAAAAAAAGAAAAAAATTATTATTTAATTAATTAATTAATTAATTAAATAAATAAATAAAATAAATAAATAAAATATAACAAATTATTTTGGACTTGGGTCTCCCTCATTTGAGCCCATTACCCACGAAAATCAGTCTATAAATACTGAAGTTTCAGTAGAGGAAAACACACTTGGAGTTACACTGGGAGATTCACTGGAAAAAGATAGTGAGAGAAAGAAGACAGAACAAATAGGGATTTTGAGGAGAAACAAAACACTCTGAGGTTTCCTTGGAACAAAACCCCGAGGAAAAAGATAGTGAGAGAAGAACTAACAGAGTTCAGAGCAGCCTCCAAACCCTGAAGGGAACTCAACTTGTAAACCTCACGGGTGCAACTCAATTTCAATCAAGCTCTCCAATCAGGTTTTCCCTATATCCATCATCTTTATGCCTTTAATTTGAATGCTCTAAATGTATGAGGTATTATGGGTGAATTTGATACCTTTTTTGTGAGCCTTTTGTGAATTTTGATGGAATTATTCATGTGGTTACACTTTGATTTAGGGGCAACTCTGGGTTACCCTATTTTGTTTATTCTAACCTGTCTTGTGTTTCCATGGCATTGTTTTCTCTTGATTTCATCCTGCTGCTCTAACCCTTTGTCGAGTTTTGTGAGGGCTCACATGGCTTTCGCAGAGACACTCGCGTGGTTTCCCACTTTATTTGTGGGATACCCCCTGGAGTTTTATTCTGATTATTCGTGTTGACTGATTTCCTTTGACGGTCCAGCTGGAGACATTTCAGGGTTTCTTGCCCCTTTAACTGCTATAGCTTCGGATCTTTATCCGTGTGGTAATTTTTTCCCTTTCTCATACTTTATCGCTTTCTTAGCTGGAAGACCTCGATAGGAGGCAATGTTTGGGCCCCTTGGTGGCATTTTACTTTGAGATACATGTTTTGTGTTTTGTATTCGTATTCCCACATGTAGCGCGGTTCCTTCGTCAAGGACTGCCTGTTTGCCCTCGAGCATCCCAAACCCTAAAACCCAAAGCAACACGTTTACTCCTTCTACTACAGGCGAGTAAGTCTCCAAAGGTCGAGCATCCGGTAGATTGCGTAGTAACGTCGTTCGTCCAAAACCCAATCCATAACCCCGTAGTTAGCCGAACTACGGCTTGCTCTGATTCTCATTCCAGATGAGATACGTAGGCATAAGACGCGATGTCTTAGCGAGCACACATCCCCCCCAACCCATAGGTCAGCCGAGCTACGAAGACTCTGATTCTCATATTCAGATGAGATACGTATGCAGTGGATGCGACATCCGCGCGAGTCATTTTCATTTAACCCTTTTTTTTTGGTAAACAGCACAAGATAAACCCACACCCTTTAGACAAGAACTACAAAAGTGGATCCCGTAGAGTACTACGGATGCGTAGGGGTGCTGATACCTTCCCTTCGCATAACCGACTCCCGAACCCAAGATTTGGTTGCGAGACCCCGTCTTGTCCTTTCCTTTTTCAGGTTTACTTCGAGCGTTTCCCTTCCCTCCCTTGGGATAAATAACGCACGGTGGCGACTCTTCTGTCATTTTCTTTCGCCGGTTGTTTTTTTCGCACACTGTATTTTTCAGGTTGCGACAGCTGGCGACTCTGCTGGGGACCCTAAGAAGTTGACCTCTTGCTGGTCCATCTTCCCTAAGCGAGTCCCTCCTAGCTTTTGTAGTTTGTTTGTTTATTGGGTGTTCATGCTTTTGTACAGTTATTTATTTACCTGCTTTACCCTATTACATTGTGTACATATCATTGTTGTATCTGTTGGTTGGCTATGGCTGCTTGGTGATCTTTGTGAGATGAGTTCTATACCCGAACTCGAGTGCACTTAAGATAGGAGAATGGCATAGTCCTGTCAACTTGTGTGGAGTATTCCTTAGCGAGTTGACTTGCAAGCCCATTCACTTGGTGGAGGTCATGTTGAGATCAATAATGTCACATAAGTAAGTTGTGGTTAGACATTACTTGTTCCAATATAGACCTAAGAAGCCAAGGACCTTAGTTTACCAAACCCATCTTGGCCTATTCGTAGGACGTAGTGCGAAAGTCGTTCAAGTGTAAGATTTGATACGATTGTTACGCGATACTACACTCATAAGAGTCTCTCTTGAGAATATTGTCGGAATACGAGTAGTCGTTCCTCTGATAATATCCGAAAGATGGGATTATGACTATGGGAACCTTTTGTAGAACATGTTTGGCAGGTTTAAACCTTAGTACACTCCTTTTGGGTGGTTCTTAACCTAAACTCCATGCTCGTGACTTGCGACAAACCCTTGATTCATGGTTGATCCGATCAGGTATCCTTAATATCAATGAAACTCGGGTATTGATAAGGTGTAAACCATAATCCACCAAAATGGGTGGTTGATATTAAGGATAACATGATCCATCCCATGACCTTTATTTGGTGTGCTCTTAATTTCTCTCCAGACAGTGCAACCTGACAGATGTTCAAGCAGATACAGCAATCCTGATTGGCATGCCATTGCATTGCATTCACATCATCACATCATTTGCATTCATATCATTTAACACATGTTTATCCATTTCTGTGGGGTTTATATCTTCTACTTGATTCTAGTCGAAATTTTCTTGGTTCTCATCAACGGCTTAGTCTCTTTTTTTACACTGTTTATCAAATGTGAGACTGGAATCAAGGGGGTAGAATACTCTTGAAATTGATAAACATGTCATTGCATTTGCATAGTCATCCGCATGTCTTGCATAACAGGTACCGCCACAGTGTTCTCAGTTTGTTTGGTGTCCCATCAGCAGGATAGCTGACTCAGGCATTCACCGATACGGTACCCGCAGGAATCAACAGAGAGCGATGGAAAGCCTACAGGCAGAGCTCGCCGAGATGAAGATTCGCATGAATCAGTTCATGGATTTGGTTCAAGGGGTGGCTCAAGGACAGCAGGAGCTTAGATTGTTGGTGCAGAGGGATCCTCCTATTACTCAACCGGAGACGTTGGCTGATCCTCCAGTTGGAGAGGCTAATGGTCCCAATGGACCGGGGCCTATCCCAATCCTACATGTCACCTCCGTTCAACAACCCATTCAGGATGGTCAGGATGATCAGTTCCCCTTGCTTCAGGAAGACTTTGGCATGGACCCCATGTTTAGAAGATTGGAAGAAGGGTTTGAAGATGCTACTGATGAATTCGCAGATATTGTTCCTACTGATTCTGTAATCCATGATGATGTATTTATTTGTTCCAATGTGGACGATCCTGATGTAATTGGACTTGATTCCGATGTTTCGGATGTTTATGTTTCAATGAATGAGATTTCTGGGTACGACTGTGATGTTGCTACTATCACTATTTTCTATCCAACTAATCAGATCAGTGTGCCAGAAGCGCAACCCGTGCCACCAGTGCGACGATCTACTATGACCATCACAACCCCTGGTCCTTTACCCTTCACCAGTGAAAGGGCCATTCCGTGGCATTATGGGGGGAGCGTGTATACGCACGATCATAAGGTGGAACGGCCACTGAGAGTAGAAGAAGGTCAGAAGCCTGAACTTGACGGTCCCGCAGTGGACAATGTTGGTGGAATCGGGCGATTCACCAGGAGTGGTAGGCTATTCTCACCACCCGCTACTCAAGCTGATAGTGCTGATGCTGTGGTGAAAACCAAAGGCAAGCAAGTCGTGAATGAGGGTACCTCTGCACCACAGGCTGGCTCTGAGCCTGCTTTTGCAAAGGATGTGGACGAGCTTCTGAGAATCATAAAGAAAAGCGATTACAAGGTAGTCGATCAGTTGATTCAGACTCCGTCCAAGATATCCATTCTCTCACTCTTGTTGTGTTCGGAGGCGCACAGGGAGGCACTTCTGAAGGTTCTTAATGCTGCTTATGTACCTCAAGAGATCTCGGTAAACCAACTAGAAGGGATCGTCGCCAATGTGCATACAAGTAACGGGTTAGGTTTTACTGATTCTGACTTGACACCAGCCGGACGCAATCATAACAAGGCTCTGCACATCTCGATGGAATGCAGAGACACCGTGCTATCACATGTTCTGGTGGATACAGGCTCCTCTCTCAATGTGCTACCCAAGAGAGCCCTGTCGAAGTTAGAAGTAGAGGGTTTGGTCTTGAAACCTTCAGATCTTATTGTGAGAGCATTCGATGGTTCTAAGAGATCGGTGTTTGGAGAGGTAGAATTGCCAATTCTGATTGGATCACAAACCTTCAACACTGTCTTCTACGTGATGGATATCAGTCCTTCCTACAGTTGCCTGCTGGGTCGTCCTTGGATCCATAATGCTGGGGCAGTCTCTTCAACTCTACACCAGAAGATTAAGTTTCCGGTCAACGGACGAATTATCACCGTCTGTGGTGAGGAGGACATCCTGGTCAGTAACTTGTCTACATTCAAGTATGTGGAAGTAGAAGGTGAAATTCATGAGACTCTGTGTCAGGCTTTTGAGTCGGTTCAAATCAAGGATGCAGCTCCGGTGGAAGAGGTTAAAGCGGGTGCCTCTATCTCATCCTTTAAGCAGGCACGAGCCGTGGTGGATTTAGGTATTGCTCCCGGTTGGGGGCGTCTGTTGGAATTACCAGTGAAAGAAGATAAGTTCGGGATTGGGTACCAGCCAACTCTGACTTCTACAACTTCAACACTTCAGACTCATTAGGGGCCGATCACTTTCTCCAGTGCTGGCATCATTCAGTATGGTCAAGTCTCTGCAGTCAACGAAGAAGAGGGGGATAGTGATTGTGACATTGACAATTGGGTGCGTCCGAGGATCCTGGGTGAAGTCATCAACAATTGGTCTTCTGAAGAGATTATCCAAGTCACTCTTCTTGAAGAGTAATTTTCTTTGTTTATTCATACATGTCCAAGTCTTACGTTCCGCCCAGGGCGTAATGACTCATTGTAGGGCCCATCTATGTGACACTTGCATTTTTTATCATAAATAAAGGACGTCTTTTTGCATTCAAATATTTCGTTCCCTGTCTTTCTATTTTTGCAGTTTTTCAAAATATAAAAAAAAATGGCAATGTTTTGTTTAGTTTTCACTTCTTGTTCACACTCATAAGCACATACCATCACTCATACAGATGCACGTCACCGGATCCTATTGATAACGGTTCTGCTATGGCTCGCTTCGACTTTGAAAATCCAATCTTTCAAGCTGAAGAAGAGGGTGATGAAGACTGTGAACTCCCTGAAGAGCTTACCAGGTTACTACAAGAAGAAAAGACCATACAGCCGCAGGAGGAATCAATTGAAATTGTAAATCTGGGTACTGAAATAGACAAGAAAGAAGTCAGAGGTCTCTTGGGACACTTGAATTACATTGCCCGATTCATTCCACACTTGACTGCTACCTGCAAACCCATCTTCAAATTACTAAGAAAAAATCAAGAGATGGTATGGAATGATGAATGACAAAATCAAGAAGTATCTCCAAGAATCTCCAATTCTAATGCCCCCGGTTGAAGGGAGACCTCTAATCATGTATTTGACCGTGTTAGAAAATTCAATAGGGTGTGTTGGGGCAACATGACGAGTCTGGTCGAAAAGAGCATGCCACATATTACCTTAGCAAAAAGGTACCGACTGTGAAACAAGATGCTCACAGCTCGAGAAAGCTTGCTATGCTTTGGCTTAGGCTGCTCGCCGACTGAGACAGTATATGTTGAATCATACCACTTTATTGATTTCTAAGATGGATTCTATCAAATATCTATTCGAGAAACCTGCTGTCTCCTGAAAGAGTTATCACCGATAATGGTGCTAATTTGAACAACAAAATGATGAAGGAGTTGTGTCAGAACTTCAACATTCAGCATCACAATTCTTCCCCTTACCGCCCTAAGATGAACGGCACTGTTGAGGCGGCAAATAAGAACATAAAGAAGATTGTGCAGAAGATGGTCGTCACGTACAGAGATTGGCATGAGATGCTACCTTTCGCCTTTCATGGGTACCGCACTTCAGTACGTACATCGACCGGGGCAACCCCTTACTCCCTTGTGTATGGTATGGAAGCAGTCCTACCTGTTGAAGTGGAAATTCCTTCTCTAAGAGTCCTGTTGGATGTCAAGTTAGACGAAGCTGAATGGATTCGGACAAGGTTCAATGAGTTGAGTCTTATCGAAGAGAAGCGAATGACAGCCATTTGTCATGGGCAGTTGTATCAGAGTCGGATGAAGAGAGCCTTTGATCAGAAAGTGCATCCTCGTTGTTTCCAAGTCGGAGATTTAGTGTTGAAAAGGATCCTTCCTCCTCAGACAGATCACAGGGGCAAGTGGACTCCTAACTATGATGGACCGTATATTGTCACCAAGGTTTTTGATGGTGGGGCCTTAATGCTTGCAACTATGGATGGTGAAAACTTCACTTCCCCTGTGAACTCAGACGCAGTTAAAAAATACTTCGCATAAAATAGACCCGCTGGACAGTAAAAAGAATAGTCCAGGCAAAAAATGGGCATCCCGGCGAACCAAGAAAATGAAAAGGTTCAGGCAAAAATTAGGGACAAAAATAAAAAAAAGATTGTACACCCGGTAAGTTGAAAACCTGAAAAGGCAACTTAGGCAAAAATGGGTATCCCGATGGATCGAAAACCCGAAAAGGGCGATCCAGGCAAAAGTTAGGGATTAAGCGAATGACTGCGTTCTGAGTAGTTCTGAATCTCATCTCGTGCCAATGACTGGAAATTTTTGAAAGGTAGGAAACAGTCCAATCACCTTTTCAGAAGGCTGATCATCTGGAGGATCTTGAAGACGAGCAAGTCATAGCAGAATTGGAACCCAATAGAAATCCATTTCATATTGCCATTAGATTAATTTCTGTTTTTATCTATTGTGCGATTACCTCTTTCCAGGGATTGCTTCTTAATGTAAATGCCTATTCAGAGGCCATTCAATCAATAAAATCATGTTATTTAGTATATCTCTGTTTTCATTTTCATTTTACTGTTTTGTTTGCAAAAATGACGTCCGAATTTTTGATAAACATTGCATCATGACACATAAGGGCTTTACAGGTACAGGCGTAATAAACATTTAAAATTGCTGTAAATTTTAAGTGCTTTGGATCGTCTATTCAGAACAGATACCCTCGGGGCATTTCCTTAAAATCTCCTGCAGATGATCGTGAATATCTTCCCCAGTGAAGTCGCCAACAGACGAATTCAGTGTCTTGACCCTGCAGAGCTGATCAGAGTGTTGGATTCTTCAATCCCCAGCAGTTTCTCACCACCGTACTTCCCCAAGCGGTTGTTTCAGGACATACACTCCCCAATAGAGTTGACAGTACCAGACTACATATTCCCAGCAGAAGTGGCTGCTCCTTAGAGTTTGATGCCAGATCGATAATCCCAATACCAGATCCATGGTTTCTTTCCTTGAAGCAGAACCTCGGTACCGTATCAGTGTTTGCTCCCCCTGCTGAGTCATCTCTCGCAAATCGTGGTTGCCAGAACCATTGTAGCTTTCCTCAGCAGCAGGCTTCCAATGCCATTCTCTCCCCGATCGGAGTCTCGGTATGGCCAGAACACCGCATGGCTAGTCATCTCCCCACAGAGTTCATTATGGTGTGTATCTCCAGCAGCCTGGCCAGAGCCCAGAAGATGGTAATCATTTCCCCAGCAAACCCCCTTGCCTCGGCTTGGCATTCTACCCAGGATTTCGCATTCCTGCATGTAGAATCATATTGCATTGCATCCCTCCAAATCGCGTAGCATTTCCATTTTCATGGAGCATTACGCCATTGAAAAATTCAAACATACGCATGTAAGCATAAAACATTCTCGGTATCCCAAGTGATAAGCTAGAAGTTGTTTCCAGTACTCAGACTGAAGATTGTTCATGACTCACCTTGGTTATCCCCAGCAAGTGTCATTGGCCCATGCGCCGCCTCCATCATCATTCTCTATTTCTGCCGATACTGACAGGCATGAATGTTCCGGTATCCAGACCGAAGTGGCGTTCAGGCCAGTTGTCCGATGTTCAGATCGAAGAAGTTTCCGACGATCAGGTCGATGCAACTTATGGCATTCAAGCCAGTTTTCCCGGTATCCAGACCGAAGTGGCGTTCAGGCCAATGTTCCGGTATTCAGACCGAAGTGGCATTCAGGCCAGTTTTCCAGTATCCAGACCGAAGTGGCATTCAGGCCAGTGTTCCGATGTTCAGATCGAAGAAGTTTCCGACGTTCAGGTCGATGCAGCTTGTGGCATTCAGGCCAATTTTCCGATATTCAGATCGAAGTGGCATTCAGGCCAAGTCTTTCCGATGTTCAGATCGAAGAAGTTTCCGACGTTCAGGTCGATGCGACTTGTGGCATTCAGGCCAATTTTCCGATGTTCAGATCGAAGAAGTTTCCGACGTTCAGGTCGATGCGACTTGTGGCATTCAGGCCAAGTCTTTCCGATATTCAGATCGAAGAAGTTTCCGACGTTCAGGTCGATGCGACTTGTGGCATTCAGGCCAATTTTCCGATGTTCAGATCGAAATCCTTTCCAGTATTCAGACTGCTGAGCGGCATTCAGGCCATGGTTATTTCTGTGTTACCATTTATTTTGGTATCCAGTTTAACATTCTTTTTCGATATTCAGACTGACTTTCACCGTACCAGACGGATTCTTCTTTCAAGACCACCTCTTTGCCGATTCTGACAGACATTACTAGACGGATTCTTCTTTCAAGACCACTTCAGTGCAAATTTTTGGGCTTTTATTGTATTCAATCCCTTGATACCTCGAAAGCACGAAAGCAGCTGCCATCTTCTTTCCGGGTCTCCAGTTGATTGAATAGGGGCAGCTGTAATACCCCAAAATTTACCCTTCATTTTTCCTAAAAAAAAAAAAAAAAAAAAAAAAAAAAAAAAAAAAAAACGAAAAAAAAAGCGAAAAAAAAAAGAAAAGAAAAAAATTATTATTTAATTAATTAATTAATTAATTAAATAAATAAATAAAATAAATAAATAAAATATAACAAATTATTTTGGACTTGGGTCTCCCTCATTTGAGCCCATTACCCACGAAAATCAGTCTATAAATACTGAAGTTTCAGTAGAGGAAAACACACTTGGAGTTACACTGGGAGATTCACTGGAAAAAGATAGTGAGAGAAAGAAGACAGAACAAATGGGGATTTTGAGGAGAAACAAAACACTCTGAGGTTTCCTTGGAACAAAACCCCGAGGAAAAAGATAGTGAGAGAAGAACTAACAGAGTTCAGAGCAGCCTCCAAACCCTGAAGGGAACTCAACTTGTAAACCTCACGGGTGCAACTCAATTTCAATCAAGCTCTCCAATCAGGTTTGCCCTATATCCATCATCTTTATGCCTTTAATTTGAATGCTCTAAATGTATGAGGTATTATGGGTGAATTTGATACCTTTTTTGTGAGCCTTTTGTGAATTTTGATGGAATTATTCATGTGGTTACACTTTGATTTAGGGGCAACTCTGGGTTACCCTATTTTGTTTATTCTAACCTGTCTTGTGTTTCCATGGCATTGTTTTCTCTTGATTTCATCCTGCTGCTCTAACCCTTTGTCGAGTTTTGTGAGGGCTCACATGGCTTTCGCAGAGACACTCGCGTGGTTTCCCACTTTATTTGTGGGATACCCCCTGGAGTTTTATTCTGATTATTCGTGTTGACTGATTTCCTTTGACGGTCCAGCTGGAGACATTTCAGGGTTTCTTGCCCCTTTAACTGCTATAGCTTCGGATCTTTATCCGTGTGGTAATTTTTTCCCTTTCTCATACTTTATCGCTTTCTTAGCTGGAAGACCTCGATAGGAGACAATGTTTGGGCCCCTTGGTGGCATTTTACTTTGAGATACATGTTTTGTGTTTTGTATTCGTATTCCCACATGTAGCGCGGTTCCTTCGTCAAGGACTGCCTGTTTGCCCTCGAGCATCCCAAACCCTAAAACCCAAAGCAACACGTTTACTCCTTCTACTACAGGCGAGTAAGTCTCCAAAGGTCGAGCATCCGGTAGATTGCGTAGTGACGTCGTTCGTCCAAAACCCAATCCATAACCCCGTAGTTAGCCAAACTACGGCTTGCTCTGATTCTCATTCCAGATGAGATACGTAGGCATAAGACGCGATGTCTTAGCGAGCACACATCCCCCCCAACCCATAGGTCAGCCGAGCTACGAAGACTCTGATTCTCATATTCAGATGAGATACGTATGCAGTGGATGCGACATCCGCGCGAGTCATTTTCATTTAACCCTTTTTTTTTTGGTAAACAGCACAAGATAAACCCACACCCTTTAGACAAGAACTACAAAAGTGGATCCCGTAGAGTACTACGGATGCGTAGGGGTGCTGATACCTTCCCTTCGCATAACCGACTCCCGAACCCAAGATTTGGTTGCGAGACCCCGTCTTGTCCTTTCCTTTTTCAGGTTTACTTCGAGCGTTTCCCTTCCCTCCCTTGGGATAAATAACGCACGGTGGCGACTCTTCTGTCATTTTCTTTCGCCGGTTGTTTTTTTCGCACACTGTATTTTTCAGGTTGCGACAATTTCCTTACAAACTTTTTTCTCTTTGTGACTTGGATGCTCGAGTTCTATATAGAATATTTATAAAATTTGGGAATCTTTATTACATAACGAAAATCGACTTATATACTAAGTACATCAATAACCTTTGAGAGCGATTACTATCCTAGGACTTGACACGTATCCTATTACGCAAGGTTTTACTTTTTGATATGTTTCCACGTGTCTTTGGTCTTTGAATTGTTTCTAAACTGCTCTTAATATTGAAACCGTCTTCACAACCTCTAACTACTCCTGTTGAGAAGTTTGTCTATCGAACACTGTAGTGGTGTCGAAATGTCTCTAGATCACCTAGTCTTTAACCTCAAAAACATACTAAGTCCCAAAACACCTGATAGTCAAGTCAAACTCACCAGCTTTACATCACACTTTCGTGCCGAAATGTTATCCCACTGTGATACTTTTCAAAATTCTGGACATGTTTTGAAGAGATAGTGTTCTTAATCTTATGGATCTATTCCCGAGAGTCTTCAAAATCAGACTTAGTGGGTTTTAGTGCAATGTTGAAAATCACATGCTAACAAAAACTCTATAAAACCATGTCTTGTAGCCGTCTGCATAAGCCCAATGTACATGAGCTGACACTCTAAGATACTCCTCTGGTACCAAATGACTCTTGAAATCCTAAAGTATCACATCAAGATCTCTGCGGAGGATGGTGGGAGGAGTGGACTCAAAGGGGTGTCTTAGAATAGTCTGCAAATACCCAAACGGGTGCATCACTCGCTCGAGCAGATACATATACATCAAACTTGATCCACATGCCAGCCACATAGAGTATAAGGAAATGAGGTTCAGCGGATGCACCACCATATGGGCAAAAGGCAATGTTATATGCTACATGACGATTAAGATACACCAGAAGGGCTCAATCGTCATATTCCCTTTGTATGAGACAAAGCCGGAACCACGTAGCCAATCCTCAGTATAGGTAGGCATATGTTCCCATTTGGTGATGTGAGGAAAGTGAAAGATAATCCTTCTCTGAAAATGATTCAGATAAAATATTAATAACAAGTGTAACAAATTAGTTATGAAAATATTAGTAAAAATAATCACCGTAAGTAGCGCGCAAGTTCCTATCATTTGCTTTGTCTTCTAAAGACCCCAATTGCGCAACTTTAAGTACAAGTAGACCAAACAGGCACCCCCAGTTGTACTCATAAATCATCCTCAAGTCGATGAAGTAATTTAGAGATGCATCTGCGAATAAAGTCGTAATTTTCAGCCATGACAGATACCCCATTGCCGCCCTAACCCCGAACAAAATGACAATGCATGTCCATTTAGGCTACCTATTTCGACCATACTATTGTCTAATGTAGCTTAATCCAATTATGTACCTAAAACATCATTCAAAAAACAAAAATATAAAGAATTTTGAAAATTTACCAAATCAAATGGACAAGAAAGATAAATTTGAATGGATGAGAAATGACTCAAATGGTACAAGCTTGAATAGATGAGAAGCTTGAATGGATTAGAAAGTGCTCAAATGGTTTTGTTTGAGTGACTTTTCAGAAAATAAAGGAGGAAGAGGGAATAGTCTGATGCGAGTATATGAAATAAAAGCGTCCAGATATGCATCTCTGGACAACTCCCTGATTTTTAATTAAATTTTAAATTAAAAGTTTTTACAAAGATGCATCTCTGGATTAACCTTTTTATGCATACAGAGATGCATCTTTGGATTAAATTTTGGCAAAATAGAGTGTCTCATCAATTTGTGCTGAAAAGTGTGTAAAAAAATATGTTCGGAGATGCATATCCGAATGTTAGGGGTAGTTGTGAGTTTTCACAATGGTAGAGGAACACTTAGAGTCTAATTGGTAAGCCCCAAAAAAGAGCTTTTATCTTTTCAATCCACATAATGAAAAAACTCTCTATGGTAACTGTCTTTTAGCTTTTAGCTTTTAACTTTTTTCTCAAAAGCTATTTGAAGTAGTGTTTGAGCTTTGTAGCTAATAGCTTGTGACTTTTTCTTCAATTTATATTCTCAATATATATATATATATATATATATATATATATATATATATATATATATATATATATATATATATATATAAATTAGCGTCAATTTACAAGATAAAAGAAGATGTAATGTTGTTTAATATCTTTAAGTAACATCTAAATTATATAATGAATTTTGAAATAGTATTGATAATTCTCAAGTTAGTGAAACACCATAGGAGTCAATGAGATCAACCAAGACGAAAAAATTCAGAATATTATTATAGTTTTATTGAAGAATATTAAATAAACTTATTTTTATTATTATTTTGGTTTAATATAACTGAATTCAAAATTATAATCTTATTAATTTGTGTATCTCATTAAATTTTATTATAAAAAATATATACAAATTTAATATATTTGAATGTTATATTTAATTTTTTATATATATATATATATTAAAACTGTGTTCATGTTTTTATTAATAAAATTATTTTTATTGAATAAAAATTAATTTAATTTAATAATATAATAAAATAATAACCCATCAGTTTTTAATTAAGAATATCCTTTTATATCATTTTATATTTATCAACTAATGTAACAATTAATTTATCAAACATTCAAATTAATTTATCAATTATCAATTATCAACCATCAACAATTAGCTATTAGTCATCATCTATCCATTCTTAGTTAATTTTACCAAATAACATAGCTTAAAGTGAAAAAAAGGTAATCCCTTTGAATAAAATCTTCTTAAAAAAGTGGGTGTACTAATGAGTTGTTAAAGATCTTTTCAGACCCATGGTTCGTTTTTCAGCATATTTTACAACTTTGTTATTGGCCATTTTATTTCAAATTTTATCATGAAATTTAGTTTGTCATTGTAATCAGTAATGGACAATTTATCATGAAATTTATACTTGATCCTCATATTTTTCATAAATCTCATTTTTATCCTACATTAAATATTAAAGAAAAAAACATTCTAGTAATTTTACATTTTCAAAAATTCCAAATCCCGATTTTTTTTTGCTTTGGTTTCTCCCGATAATATTAAGATATGTAAAAATTATAATAATTCTATTAAAAAATGTTTCTAAAAAATAAACGAATCAATAAGGCAGAATATATAATATTGTGGAGTATATTATGTTCCTCAGACATAATTCTACGTTTCTAAAAATTCTGTACACTATACATACAAGTTTATCACTTAACAAGCAAAGAATATCTCATGAAGGAACAAAAGTACAACAAAGAAAGGTACAACATGATTAGAAAAATGAGATGCACTTGAAGCATAATAATAGTAATATGGATATGGATAGTTATGTGGTGATCCACCAATAACTGTAGGTTGTGGTTGTGCTGAACCCGATGAACCCGAAGAAGGCGAGGATTTCAAAGGCGGTGGCGGTGGAGAAGTTTGTATTGAAGGAGTTGGTGGAGACGGCGGCGCCAGAGTCAACAATGGTGGTGGAAGACTTAGTGTTGGTGGAGGATATGATTTTAGAAGTGGAGAAGGAGGAGGTGAATATGATGTTAATAATGGAGGAGGTGGAGGGGTTTGTGTAAGGAATGGAGAAGATGGAGGGTGGGGTGTAATAAGTGGAAAAGGGGGTGCATTTGTTAATAGAGGAGGAGGTGGAGGATTTTGTGTTTGGGGTGAAAGTGGAGGGTGATTTGAATTTGATGAAACAAGTTTAGGAGGTGGTGGTGAACATATTGTAGGACATGTAACACATTCACTAATGCATAATAAACCACTTGAAGGCTCTTCTTCAACTTTGTCCTCAAACCCTAATGTTAGTGTCACAAACAAAACCATTAACATGAATACAACATTTTTGATGTATCCTAGATTCTTGTCATGAGCCATTTGAGTTGAAGTAGATAGAGAAACGGAGAAGGTGTGTTCATATGGCAAGGTGAATTGTGAGATGTTAAGTTAGAATTGGATTAGTGATTATATAGATAAATTGAAATAATGTGGGAGAATATGGTGGCATTTCTTTATTGTTTGTATTTGGCATTTTGGAAGTTAGAAGTTTGAGTTATATTCTTTGATGCTTGCTTGGTGATGGAGTTTGAGGAAAAGTATTTTGATGCTTGCTTAGGGAGCTTTTAGAGTACTCTGTTTTTCTCGGACATAATTCTATGTTTCTAAGCATTATGTACACTATACATATACATGAAATGTGTTAAAAAACACATAAATTGTTAATGAATTACAGAGTAAAATAGACACATCATATACATACAAAGTACCAAGCAGAGCTGAGAAATGGAGCAACATTAAAAGTTGAAGAACATGTACGTAAATATTCATGTGGCAAACCTAAAGCCAAACTACTGTACATTTATACAACTCATATGAGACAAAATAACATAACCCCAAAAAGAGTCATTAAAAAAGAAAAATACATAAACAAAGATGAAAAAAAGGGAGCATGTTCACCAAAAACATAAAACTTTTAAAAATCATTTTCTGGGTTACTTGATTACATGTCGACTAATAGATTATTGATCAGATGAATGTTAATCTGATTTGTCGGACTAATAGATTATTGATCAGATGAATGTTAATCTGATTTATGTAATTAAAAATAAAAAATATTTATATAAAAAAATTAATTAATTGCAATTTTAATACTCTATTTTATTTTATTTTTAATTTTGATTTTCCCATTTAAAAATTACAATTTTGGTATTTTTGTAAGTTTTATATTGGATTTTGACCATTTTTTGAGAACTAAAATCCAACACAAAAATTTAAAAAGGAACAAAAAAATAATGATTTTTAAAATGAAGAATCAAAATAAAAAATAAAGTAAAATATGAAAATCAAAATTACAATTAAACTATTTTTTTAATATAACTTTAAAATAAATAAAAAATCTATGAAACTATATATTCAAATAAGTTAAAAACAATCTTATATAAAGTTTCAACATTTAAACCTACCAAACATAAATTTCAAATACTTTTAAATATCAATATGTAATAACAAATTTGAAATATCTTTAAAAATCAAAATGTAATACAAACTAATTTCTAAACTTAGTCAATAACATTACAAATCCAAATAAGTTATAATAATCCAATATAATAAATGTTTTAAATGTGAGAGAAGAGATTTTTTCTTTCTTAGTTTTTAGATTTTTTTACTCTCCATTCAAAACGATGTCGTTTTGACAAGTTAAAAAAACATAAAAAGATTAATCCGCGTGTTCAAGAAACCAACTATTTTGCTGGTCTAATAGGTGAGTCAGCCGGTTAACTTCGGTTTTCACTGGATCAATTGTAACTACAGTCATATGACCTTATTAGACCGCTCTAACCTCTGATTCTGGTCTAAGCGGTGGGATCGGTCAGTCCAAACCTGGTTTTAAAACATTAACGTTAAGTGAACCTAATTATACGAAACATCAAAAATGTGCGTTTAATAAATATGTGTTTGATCCATTTCTTAATAGAACTGTGCGATTCAGTTTGGTTTGCTATTTGTATTTTAAATTCGAACCGCATTATGTTACAACTCATTCACTTAACTCACATCCAACCCAAACCCAACTCCATTATTAAAACCAATTTATCATCTTAGGTTGCGAACAGACAAAAATCAGAAAGTCAAGTTACGAACGAACGAGCCAAAATCAGGTTTCAGCGCCGTATTCTCATCTTCATCTTCCTCGCAATCGCAAGGTAAATCTCCTCTCATCTATTTATTTTTCATCTTCTAGTCTCTCATCTCGTCTCTTTCTTTTTCATCTTCTATTCTCTCCTCTTCTCTCTTTCTTTTTCAGTTCTAATCTATCCTATTCGCAAGGTCTAAAAAATAAGATTTTAGTTTGCACATTCTACTCATGTTTATCTTCTTCGCAAGGTAAATCTCTCTTTTTCTTCTCTAAGTCTCCCATTCTCTCTTTCTTTTTCATCTTATAATGTATCTTATTTTGATTTTATTTTTTAATCTTAGATCTGACTATTGATAAGGAAGTCGGTTCTGTTGTTGTCTCTGATGCTTCCATTTTTATGGCCGAAAATCAGGTAAAATTGCATAAAGACTATGTATGAGTCTCTTTCAGTTATGTTTGCTCTAATTTGCAGCCTGAAAAATCAGGTAAAATCGGCAATTATCTAATGTGTTATTTATCTAATTTGCTTTCTGAAAATAGTCCACCACCAATGCCTACAACAAATCAACCCCAAGCTATTGATTTGGACAAGCATGAAGGTGACAATGTTCAAAAGAAAAAGAAATAGAAAGTTAGAGAAGCATATACAAATGATGATTCTAATGTTGGAAATTCGAGTAAACAAAAATCTTGTAGGCCCAAATATTGGGTTTGAGATGATTTTACAAGAGATGCTTCGGGTACTCGGGCTAAGTTTAATGTGTGCAAAATCTACTGCGACTGATTCACACAAAAACAGAACCACCAATTTAAATTATCCTTTGCTACATCAATTCAAAAAATAAACCACGAGTGTTATTGATCCTACTCAAACCCTCTTAGCCTTCAAGAAGGTGGTAAAGGAACTAGTAGTCCACTTTTTGGTGTCCATTTTGATGTTGAGTTGTGTAGATAAGCTTTAGCTAGAATGATAATTGTAGATGATTTCACTTTTTCGTTTTTCACCTGATCGTTTAGATAGGTTTAGGACATGTAATAAAGAAGTTAGGATATAAGACACGTTTATAATGCAATATGATTGTCCAACTAGGTCGAACTCCACCTACCTTATGCTTGAAAGTGTATTAAAATTTCAAAAGGCCTTTAAGATATTAGGCGAGAAGTGTGTTAAGCATTCAATGTTAGAAAATTATGTCCCAAGGAATGGGATAATGCCAAGTGTTTTATAAAATTTTCGGAAGTATTTTTTTAAAATCACTAAGAATGTGTCAGGTTCAACTTATGTAGCATCTTATACATATTTCATGGAACAATATACGACATTGGGGGCATTAAAGACTTGAAAGGAATGTCACAATGATGACCCATTGCTTGCAAATATGGATGACACTATGCAAAAGAAATATAGTAAGAATTTGGGGGATGTCAAAATGATGAATTTGTTTCTTTATTGTTGTAATTTTTTATCCTCGATGTAAGTTCCAATTTATTAGGCGGGGACTGGATAAGTTTTATGAGAATGAAGTTATTGATTCTCATTTGATAAGGTGAGACAAACATTAAACAAAATGTTTGAAAGCTATAATGTTTTTTTAAGTAAAGGTGAAAGTGCTGCACAAGTAATAAAACTATTAGAACTTGTTACTTCTTCTGATCATATGAATGATCAATTTGAGAAGCACATGAATCAGGATTTGAATTTAAATAAAAATGAAATAGATTTGTATCTCATGGATACTAGGAAGAAGAAAAGTCTAGATTTTGACATCTTGAATTGGTGGAAGGTAGATTCCACCAAGTACCATACTCTTAGTATAATCGCTAGATATGTCTTGGCTATGTCAATATCTAGTTTTACTTCAGAGTCTGCCTTTAGCACCAGGGATAGAGTTTTTAGTTGTTATATGAGCTCTCTTACACTACATATTATTGAAGCTTTAATATGTGCATAAAATTGATTAAAATCCTCCCCTTTGGTCGTGGAAATTGCAGAATACTTGGAAGACTTAGAGAAGTTCAAACAAGGTATATATATGTTGTAAAATTTGTTTTGTTCATGATTCTATCTTATTCAAATGTTTGTTTTGTCTAACGTTTGTTAATATATTTGATACATTTTTAGAAATAGCTTTGATCCCACAACTAGATGAGGGACTTTTTGATATTTAATCTGATTATTAGATGTGCTTGAAAATGGAATGATGTGTTTTTAATCCTTGTACATTCCTTTTAAATCCTTGTTCAATCCTTTATATCATATCACATGATTTTCCATGTTTTTTTTGTTACATTAGCCTAAAATAATGTAAAAATCTTTTGCATTTAACATTGCATGAATAATTCTTATGATTTCATAGGAGTTACTTTGTTTATGTGCTTGAAAATTCCGATTGGTGTATGTTGTGTTTAAGCGTAATTCTTTACTAGTAAGTTTAAAAATCCAGTACCAGTTTTCATATGTCGCAAGTTTCATATAAAGTAGAAAAACATGTACAATAGTTGCTTGTTATCACTGCATGTGAAATATTCTTTATGGACTCGTGAGGAGGTGAACTATCCAAAATTTTGACTGAATTCTACTAGTGTAAGTTTTTTTTTGTTGGAATGATAAGTGGTAGGAGTTATTTGATCGTCCAATATTCTGCATTTTTCTTTTTGTACTAGTCCATAATTCAGAACTATTTTGCTAGTAAAGAAAGTTTGTCTAGAATTTGGAATGAATTCTTCGTTTTCATTTTTCTAAAAAACTTGAAATTATGGACAAATAATTAAACATTTTCTTCTATATAGTTCAAGTGAGCTAACTTGTATAAAAAATGATAAAAAGACATTAAAATATGTATAAAAAAAATATAATTTACAGTATTGTGAGCTTTCATTATTAATTATGTGTTTTTTTTAACAACCAGGAAGCATATGATGTAGTCAAGGTGGATGAAAGAGTGAATAGAGCAGTATCAACAACTATGATGTTCGTTCCATTTTGTCAAATTGATAGTTGCTTTGCAATATATTGATTTGATTGAATATAACTATTTTGATATACTCATACTACTTGGTAATGTATAAATAACTTTTTATTTGTTTATTGTTGACTAAATACAATAAAAATAACCCCCTCCACACGCGCGCGCACACACACAGACACACACACGTGCACACATACATACACACATGCATACGCACATGCGCGCGCACACACACACACACACACACATGCTCACACACACGCACACGCACAAATATACGCGCACACACACACATGAAATCAAAGAATATACAAAACAATCTTCATCATCTTAAACCTTTCTATATGCATACACACAATAATAACACGTAACAATTTTTGTTTGGTGCCATCTAGATTCTTGCAATGACGAACAATCATCAAATATCCTCATAATTAATGAGAATCTGAGTAACATATGAATTCAAAAAGATAGGTTATGTCCTAGGCGTAACTCCAGTCTAGAGTCCTTCGAAAAATTTTGGTGGAAAAAATATGTTTGGTTTGGCTCTTAGTTTTGAGGGGGAAGAGATTATTCTATAATATTGGTATTCTAGCGTTTAGAGTAGTGAGATTTCCCTTGAACCCCGGATTCATCCTAATTCTTTTGAGAATTTCCATACGAGATGATGGTGCATTAAGTCTAGGTTATGAATCTCTCTCATATAATACATCAAGGCATCAAACAAGATCACCGTAGAGATTCTGTGAAGGAAGGTTGCCTTATTGAGAGCTTCATGGAGGAATTTTTACAATGACATGATAACGTGGGAGTTTGTTCTATAACATTGGTATTTTAGCATTTAGGATAGTGAAGTTTCCATTGAACCCCAAATTCATCATAATTCTTATGAGAGTTTCCTTGTGAGATAATTATTCATAAAGTTTAGGTAATGAATCTCTCTCATCATGATCTAATTTCTCTTCAATTAAGGTAATGAATCTCTCTCATCATGATCTAATTTCTCTTCAATTAAGGTTTTAACCTAAGGTGGGGTTCCTGGGATTTAATTAGGATTAGAATTTAGGATTATTGCATGAGTTGAATTGGGTTAAATTATTGAAATTTGCATGTTTGATTATATGAACTTCATTCTTGCCATGAATGTGTGTGAAATTATACTTGCATGTGTTATTTTAAAATGTCTCCAAGTCTATCTTATGTTAGGACATGATTCCACGGGGTTAGGGTTGAAAAAATGATGGGAATTTGAGTGATTTTTTGTTCAGAATAAGGGTGTAACCAGTTACATTCCATCTTTAACCAGTCATCACCCTCGAAACTGGTCCAAATTTGAGGCAAAACCGCTGTGTAACCCGTTACGTGTTTTGTATAACCGGGCACGCATCCTGAAACCACCATAAAATGAGTTTCGTAACTTCGATTGAGACGCGATCGGATGCATTGGAAAGCTAGTTCAAAGCTATATCTAATGGTGAATTAAAACGATGCTTGTATGCAATATTACTATTACAAGATTTTAATTTTCATGTAATCCTTCTAGTGTATGTGATAACACTTATTGAACAATGAATCTTGATTGACATGTGATACTTGGTAAAATCATTGCGAAACCCTAATGTGAAAATTAAGTGAAAGGTTTTATAAAATAATTATGAAGACCTAATGAGGCAATCAAAGTGAACGTATGATAAAACATTGCGAAGACCCTAATATGGTATTCAAGGAAAATGTGTTTCATGGGAGGAAGAAGGTTCAAGAGGAATTGCATATGTTTGGTCATCATACTTCATACTAAAGTGGGAGTATGTTGCGCTTAGAGAGAGTTCCGTAGTAAATACGTAGCTCACATGTACTACTAGACAATTGAGAGTCTACAGATGTTTATAAAGAGTGTTGTAGTGCGGGCATAGCCCACATGTCCCCCTAGATTAAAGTTTAGCGAGAGTGTTATAGTACGTAGGTAGCTCACATGTACTCCTAGACTATTGAGAGTCTACTGACATCTAGAGAGAGTGTTATAGTATAAAACATATCTCACATGTCCTCTTAAACTATATAACATAGGAAGAGTGTTATGCTACGTAGGACTGCCAAACTGTCTTTCCATAATATGTTATGAGTTCAGTGACTGGTACCACATGCATATGGAATAGATGATAAAGTGTATTGCATAAACATTCATTGAATATTATGTAATGTCGTGTGACTCTGTGTAATATTGTATGATCATATAATGTTGTGTGTTATAATTTATGTTACCCTTTACTGTTATTATACAATATATTTTGTAGAATGTATTCTCAACCTTTGTTTCTATGTCTCCATTATTGAATGTATGTGCATAATATCCTCATATTGACTGAGGAATAATGAAGTACTTTTATTGAGGATGCTGTAGAAAACCTCCTCATTAGTTTTATTTCGTGTCTTATGTTTGCTGAACTTTTAAGTAAGCTAGTATGTTGGTTGTAATAAGGCTTTGGTATTATGACATCAGGGTCGGGATTTCACTTTTAAATTTCCATGTTTGAACATGTACTCATATATGAGATGTGTGATGTTATTTTAAGTTGATGTGATGTGATGTTTATGATATTAAATAAAATTTCGCAAAAATCATGATTTATAAAGCAAACAAGAAAAAAAGAATTTGGGTTTTAGGGTGTTATTGTGAGCACTACCTGGTCAAAGAATAAAAAACATATATAAACTCAAAGTTAGAAGAAATAACGATGAAGTTAGAAATAACAACAAGGAAGAGAACTAGGAAAATCACCCTAGTATCAGCAACCATAATCATAACCAAGAAACAACTAACAATTATAGTAACATGAACAAGACCAGGCGCCACACGACTTTTGGGAACACCACGATTACGAACAACAATCAAACAACAAATGTCACGATTGATGTGAATCAAACGATCTCTTGTAGTGGCAGTGAGGGAAATATTGACATGAAGAAGTCAATCAAAATTCAGAATATGAACATGCAAAAGAATAGGAAAGAAAAAATCGCAAAAAAAGATCAACATGAGTCAAATGAAAGTCAGAAGACGAACATGCAAAAGGAGAAGAAAAATAAAGTTGCGAAAAAGATCAAGATCAGAATTGCCTCAGTAGAGTCGAGAAGGAAACCACGAATGTGAGTCAACAAACAACAAAGGAAATAACAGTGTTAAACATTAGACTTGAAAATGCTAACAATAAGGAACATAGTTGGACTCCTCCAAAAAAAAGGATGGTTGACGAGTAACACAGATGCGAGTTTAGTTGAAGATCGTAACTGAGGTTTATGAGCCATTTTTAGGAACGATGAATACGACACCATAATCCAAATTTTGTGTAGAAAGGAGGGATATAGAGATCCTCTTATGGTGGAAGAAATGACTATGAAGAAATGACTATGGAGGTGGCGATAGAGAAAGTTATTCAGTGTGAGTTTCAAAAGGTATATTTTGAATTAGACAACAAGGAATTAATGAATCTAATGAACAATGAAGATAAATTTTTTCCTATAAATAATATGAGTATGACATGCAGAGCTCTGTGGAAGCTAGGGGACCGTTTCGAAGAGCTGAGATTCAGTCACACAAACAAAAAGAAATATGAAGCGGCTTATTCGTTACCTAGGGTTTATGTTAGGCAGGTTTCAAAAACTTAAATCGGGTAAACCCCAATGAGCCTAAGACCCAAGTATAATCATTTTTTTTTGGGATTTCTTAATGCACCCTATATGTTTCTTAGACACCATGCAAAAATTCTAAAATACCCCCAGTTTTCGGAGATGAATCTTCGGACACATCCAATGCACACTCAATGTAGGCCATTATGAGTGACACCCTATAAGTTGGATTTTTTAGTTCCACAGATGCATGCCCGAGATATTTTCGTAGATACATTTTCGAAACGTTTGCACAGTAGTACCAAAAACAGACACCAAAAACATGTAATTTGACAAAATAAAATAAACATCCATAACATAAAATAAGCATTACATAGATGATTTTAACATAAAATGCAACATTACACTTCAATATCCAGGTGGACGCTTCAATATCTTAAGAATATCTTGGATCGATCTTGGAATCGTCGCTTTCAACTCGAGCTAAAATTTTGTTTTGAAACGAAAAAATGTATTCCACAAAGGCCTTACATCTGCATCCATCTTGAGGTCAAAGTTGTTGAACTCAATCTTCCCTCCGTTGTCAATCAATGATGAACGTACTCGAGCTTCACAATTCTTCGATTGTCTCCGTAAGGTAGGAGATGATGGATTTCATATTTAATATCTGCAAGAGATATGTACTTGGAGAGCTTAATGTTTATCCCGTGAGTTACGTTGGAGAAAGAGACATTTGTGGCATACCAATTGATTTTTATTTGTGACATTTGAGATATTTTCAGTTTGTCTAAAATAAGAAACAAGGACACCTTAATTTATAGAAGTTGTAGACAATTGTGGACCATTCAAAACCTGACATGCTGATTCCAGAGATATATCTCCGGTCTTGCACCCTATTATCTTGTTTCTGAGATGCATCTCCAGAATTTCTCCTAAACAAGTTTGAAAACAAAACCTTTGAAACATAACCTTTTTTTTACAAATGAACAAATGTTGTTATGGGAAAGATAAAAAATGTATTAAGACACATTTACATACACTTATTTGTCTGACTAAACACGAAATTAAAACGAATCGAAATATTTGTCATCGGTTAAATCTATGGGAGGTACCCCCTTTGACTTTTGTGCATTTGATTCTCTTTCAATGTTGCTCAATTTCCGGAACTCTGGCATCCTTTCCATAAAGTGGTCATTTTCATAAAATGTATTTACAAAAATATCCCAGAGATGCATCTCTGGAATAAAAAAATCCAACTTATAAGATGTCATTCAGAATGATTTGCGCTGAGTGTACATTAAGTGCGTCCGAAGATTTATCTCCGCAAACTAGGAAATATTTTAAATTTTTGCATAGTAATTAATATATATATATATATATATATATATATATATATATATATATATATATATATATATATATATATTGCATTATAATTTTATTTTTCTAGGAATGAGATTTCTATTGAAGAAAAATAATTTCCACTTACCCACGCATATTTAAAAATTGTATGCATTCATTATAATTTACAATAAAAAAATATAATTTGTCCCCAAAAAATATAATTATAAAAAGAGGCTTACTATTCTGAATTTTTTTTTTAAATATCCAAAAATTTCAAAAAAATTTCAAAAATATCCAATTTTTCAAAATAATTACACAAATGGCCAAAATTGGCCATTTTTTACCCTTAGGCGCCACCCTAGTTGGCGCCTACCCTTAATGGGGAGGGCAAGTCGCCACTAGGGGTGGCGCCTATGCCCAAATCCATTTTTTTTTTTTTTTTTTTTTTTAATGTTTTTTTTAATGTTTTTTTTTTTTAATTTTTTTTTATTTATAAATTTATGTTTTTTATTAAGTATATTAATTTATGTTCACACATATATTTTGTCTAAATTTTTTTATTTATATATATATATATATATATATATATATTAATTTATATATATATATATATTAATATAGTTTATAAGTAATTAATATTATTTGTAAATTTTTGGAAAAAAAATTAATTTATATATGTATAAAGATATGATAGACAATATTTTTAAAGATAAAGATAAAGATATAAAGATAATAAACAGAAAATATTTTTATTTAAATAATAAACAAGGCAAATATTACAAAGATATGATTAATCACATATGATGCGGTCCCTTGTACGATCCGCACGGGGGAGGTCTAGTTACTCGCCTAGACGGTTCACGTGGTGGTGGTGCTTCCCTATTACCACCCCTTGCCCTAACGCGCCCCCTTGCCGCTTGCCGTTGTGGTTCGGTCGAAGTCCCTTCAGTGCTGTAGGAAAGACGGGTCCCCTCTGCGCCCTCGAAGCTTTGTCTCGGTGGGACAAACTGACTACTGCTGGGTGCGCCCTCGAATTGTGGTCTTTGGTAGTTTAGGGTTGAATCGGGTTGGCCAAAGTGCAATGTTTGTTGTGGTGTGTAGTAGTCCTGTTGGTAGTCCTCTTGTATACCCGTGTCGGGGCTAGGTGGAGGACTGGAAGAGCTTGGGAAATTGCCGTGTTGGAATTGTTGGGATTGGTGGAAGTAGGGGGATTGATATTGTGGTAGGTGTTGGGACTGTTGATGGTGGTGGGAATGTTGAGTTTGTTGTTGGTAGTCTTCATGGTATTGGGATTGAGTTTGTGGTATGTATTGTTGATTTGGTTGGGGGGTGGACATGTGTTGTGGTTGTTGTTGTTGGTAATATGGTGGTGGTGGTTGTTGTTGGTAATAAGGTGGTGGTGGTTGTTGTTGGTAAAATGGTTGTGGTGGTTGTTGTTGGTAATAAGGTGGTGGTTGTTGTTGTTGGGAATACTGTGGTGGTTGTTGTTGTTGGAAATATGGCTGTTGCATCCGGGGATCGTCCAAATAGAACGGGTCAGACACAATCATTTCTGGATTGGTATTTGCTCTATACCATTCCACATATTCCCTTGTCGGCTTCATTTCGTTGGGCGCCACCGGAAATTGTAGAACATAGTGGGCACGGTCTTTCCACATTTTTCGAAACTCCTTAGCAAATTCCTTCCAATTTTGGGCATACCACTGGTGGCTGACTTTTTTTAGATGCCAAGGTTCCATGGACATTGGGGGGCCTGGGATGTCTTGATGCATTCCGAATTGAAGCTTGACACGGTCACTTTGGTGCATCTCCACAGTGGTGAACCGCATTATGGCCGTTTTTGCTGTCCAAACAGCTGCATCTTCGGGGTTTGGTTGATGTTCCAATCCCAAATATGGCCTCCAAATAAACTGCAAAGAAAAAAGTAAATATGTTATTTATCGATAATGCATGACATTAATAAATCAGTTAGAAGTTGAGTGATTTAGTGGTAATACATCCTGTGCTCGGAGACGATCCAACAGTTGACGATAAAATATAATTTTATTTTTGGGGGTAAGACTGTAATCCAGTCCGGTTGTAATGAACCTAAACAAAAAAAGATAAATAATATTAGTTACAAATATTTATAGAATAAATATACAAAATGAAATAAGATCATAAATTTACCTAGTTGCGTAGGGGAAGGAGTAGTCATTAGGATTTTCTGGGGCTAGCCTCGGCAATCTCCACCACCCCCATGTTTGAAGCAAAAAAGAACATCCAGAAAATGTACAGTGCTCATTTTGTGCATTTTTACACAAAGAGCTATATAGGAATGCTAATACTGCAGAACCCCAACTATATGTGCTTATTCTATCAATGTCCCCGAGCAAACTCAAGTACATAAAATTTATGCTATTTCCCGTCCCTTCGGGAAATAGCAAGTTCCCAAACAATAGCATAATGTAAACCCGGGTTTTTATGACTTTTTCTTGTTCGGAGGATTCCTCAGTCAAAGTTATGGAGTCGTGGTACAATTGTAGGCTAGATAATTTAATACCCTGACCCCTTGCTTTGGCAGACCCCTCACCCTCGACCAGATCTACCCCCAACATTTCAACACATATTTGGTTAGGCTGTTGAACATTTCCGGTGACAGGCTTACCATCTATTCTAAGACCTAAAAGCATGTACACGTCCTCTAATGTGACGGTACATTCACCAGTTGGTAGGTGAAAGGTGTGTGTCTCAGGTCTCCAACGTTCACACAGAGCCAAAATGAATTTGGCATCAATGGTGGCATTTACGACATGCATTACATGACCGAAACCCGCACGCTCTATGTAAGGTACGCACCATGGGTCTGGATAAGGCATTGGGTGTGAACGTTGACGAAATTTCTTGGGATCCTTTAAAAACAAACAATATAAAAAATTATTATATTGGACTTTTAAAAAACTAACTACAAACATACGAAAGAGGCAATGTTCAAGAAAAACTTACGAATGAGGCAATGTTTGCCCTAGTTCCTCTGTGTTCTTGGCCCATGGTAAGAAGCGACATGACTGCAATGTAGGAAGAAGCTTGGTGGATGAGAAGTTTCGCCTGAGTTCTCTGAATAAAAGTGTTAGTGGTAGATGAAAACTTGCAAGAATGACCCTCTATTTATACTCTTTTTCAAGTAAACTGAATATGCAAAAATGTGACAAGTGTAAGGCATGCGTGGTAGTGTTGGCATGCATTGGTGGAATCTGATGATGCAGAAACGTGACAAGTGTGAGGCATGCGTGGGAATCTTGCAGAATAGGTGCAGACTACGTGGCAGTGTTGGCATGCATAGGTGCAGACTAGGTGGGAGTTGTCTTGTCTTGGGGAAGACTTGGTGGAATCTGATGACGCAGAAACGTGACAAGTGTGAGGCATGCGTGGGAATCTTGCAGAATAGGTGCAGACTACGTGGCAGTGTTGGCATGCTTAGGTGCAGACTAGGTGGGAGTTGTCTTGTCTTGGGGAAGACTTGGTGGAATCTGATGATGCAAAAATGTGACAAGTGTGAGGCATGCGTGGGAATCTTGCAGAATAGGTGTCACACTGTACAGGTCAGATGAGAAGTTAAGTGTCACAGAGATAGTAGAATCCAATTTTAGCTTTGATATCCCCCAATAATTTATTTAACGGTTGAAATTTGACTTTCAAATATTTATTATTGTGGTGTACGCGTGCACTTTCAAATATTTTTCAAAAAGAAAAACAAATAATTATATTGTAATTAAATTATTTTATGTTTTATTACAACTTTAAATTGAATACTTCATTTAGTTACGCCATACTAATTGGCGTATATGTGTTATAAAAGTAGAAAAAGTCCAAAACACCTGCATGGGATAGGTTGGAATGCATTAGTACAGACTAGGTGGGAGTGTTGCATTCAAGGGTGTGACACGTGTAAGGCATGCGTGGGAATCTCTGAGACTTGGTGGTGAAGACTTGATGGGGAACAGGCATGCATGGGAATCTCTGAGACTATGTTCAGGCTAGGTGGATAGGTTGGAATGCATTAGTACAGACTAGGTGGGAGTGTTGCATTCAAGGGTGTGACACGTGTAAGGCATGCGTGGGAATCTCTGAGACTTGGTGGTGAAGACTTGATGGGGAACAGGCATGCATGGGAATCTCTGAGACTATGTTCAGGCTAGGTGGATAGGTTGGAATGCATTAGTACAGACTAGGTGGGAGTGTTGCATTCAAGGGTGTGACACGTGTAAGGCATGCGTGGGAATCTCTGAGACTTGGTGGTGAAGACTTGATGGGGAACAGGCATGCATGGGAATCTCTGAGACTATGTTCAGGCTAGGTGGATAGGTTGGAATGCATTAGTACAGACTAGGTGGGAGTGTTGCATTCAAGGGTGTGACACGTGTAAGGCATGCAAGGGAATCTCTGAGGTATTCACAATATCTTCACAGCAATCTTCACACACATATCTTCACAGCAATCTTCAGTAAGATTCTTGCAGTATAAATATTCACACACATTTTCGCAAAGGTATTCACAATATCTTCACAGCAATCTTCACAAAACCTTGAAAATATCTTCACAAAACCTTCACAAAACATGTCATCTTCTTCACAATACAAAGTCAAAGCTCACGTCAACGGTGAGACTTATGAATGTGATAAGTCTGGCTTCCTATTTAGAAACACCGAATGCACTCGGTTTTGTCTAAATAGAGGAGCTGACTTCTCTTATCTGAAAAGGAAGATTGAGTCCAAACTAAGACAACCCGTGTCCCAAATTTTTTATCAACAACCTTTTTTTTCAGAAAACAACTCTGTCAAGTTTTATAAGTCATTGATTCAAAATGACATGGAGACACAATACATGCTTCGTAACCATGAGTACTCTGGTTACGACTACATAGTGTTGTACATTGTGTTGGAACAACCTCAACCAACTCAGAATATTCAATCACAGGTTATTGATCCTGTGATTGATGACGAACAAGATGCTGAGCACCACGTTGAAGACGATGTGGTTGATGATGCTGAAGACGTGGTTGATGACTTGGTGAACCGTCATTCTGAAGACGAAGACCAACCTCAAATACCTATAGCGCAACGCTACTCACCTCCTGCGCACTTCACAACACTTAACTTGGGCGAGGATGAGCCCTCATCAGATATGTTCTACAACCCATATATGAGGTCTGATGAGGACTTAAAGAAGGGTGACCAATTTCGGACCAAGGAAGAGTGTCTGTTAGCAATAAAGAACTGGCACTTGAAAAATTGTGTTGACTACGATGTTATCAAATCAAATCCGGAAAGATACGTTATTGAATGCAAAAATCCGGAGTGTGGATATAGGTTGATGGCATCGTACAAGAAGAAGCATAACGCGTGGGTGATAGGGTCAATATCTCAAGCTCACATTTGCGTCAACACCAACATGGCACAGGATCATCGCAAACTTAGCCATGACATGATCTGCCATTCCATATTACCTCTAGTTGAGGCTGACCCGTCACTGAAGGTCAAAACAATTATCTCCCATTGTGTGGCTGTTTTCAAATATACACCGTCATACAGAAAGGCTTGGTTAGCAAAAACCAAGGCAATTGAACTGGTGTACGGTAACTGGGAGGAATCATACAAACAACTACCACGCTACCTGGCTGCACTACGATTGTATTCACCTGGGACGGTTACTATAATGGAGACCTTGCCTGCACAATCCCCTGACGGAACTCGTCTAGAAGGTAATGGAATTTTCCATAGACTTTTCTGGGCATTCCGTCCATGCATCATCGGGTTCACATTCTGCAAACCACTTGTTCAAGTCGATGGAACTTGGCTGTATGGGAAATACAAAGGATCGTTACTGATGGCGGTCGCACAAGATGGAAATTCAAATATTTTCCCAATAGCCTTTGCATTGGTGGAAGGAGAAACGGCAGCTGGTTGGAGTTTCTTCCTTAAGAATCTTCGAACGCACGTGACTCCACAAGCTGGCATCTGCGTTATTTCTGACAGGCACGCCTCAATAGACAGTGCATACAATAATCCAGCAAATGGCTGGCATGACCCCCCGTCTACCCATGTCTACTGCATCAGGCATATTGCACAAAATTTTATGCGGGAGTTCAAGGATAACTTTTTGAAGCAACATTTGATAAACGCGGGGTACGCATTAAACCAGCCTGGATTCCAATACTATCGCCGGGAAATAGTGTTGGCAAATTCTGATGCAGGGAGGTGGATTGATAATATCGACAGAGCGAAGTGGACTAGATCGTACGACGATGGGGTGAGGTGGGGCCACATGACAACAAATCTTGTGGAATCAATGAACGGCGTGTTTAAGGGCATACGTAACCTCCCGGTAACCGCATTGGTGAGTGCGACCTATTTTCGGATGGCAACGTTGTTCGTAACAAGGGGCAGGCGCTGGAATGAAGTGTTGCAGACGAGTCAGGTTTACAATGAAGCCTGCATGAAGTTTATGAGGCAGGAATCCGCCAAAGCCAGCAGCCATCGGGTTACGGAGTTCGACCGCCATGGCCACACTTTCAGTGTCAAGGAAACAATTGACCACAACCAAGGGCTGCCCAGACAAGAGTATAGGGTCCTAATACCAGACCGTTGGTGCGACTGTGGTCAATTTCAGGCGTATCGTATGCCTTGTTCCCATGTCATTGCAGCGTGTTCACACAGCCACTTCGATGCATTATCGCTAGTGTCTCCAATCTACAAAGTTGCAACATTGCTCAATGTATACGACAATCCCTTTCCGGTGGTAGCATTGGAGGCGTATTGGCCACAGTATGACGGGGAAATTGTTTGGCACAACGAATCGATGCGGCGAAATAAAAGTGGTCGCCCAAATAGCAGGCGCATTAGAACTGAAATGGACGTCGCAGAGAAAATGCAGAGGAAGTGTAGCATATGTAGACAACTAGGGCATAATAAGAACAAATGTCCATATCGTGGATCTAGTTCCACAACTTAGTTTTCACTTTCATAAATCTGTGTACCAAAATCATTTTAAATTAAAGTTTACTTTTTATTCCAAATAGAAGATGACACTTGAACAACAAACACAAACATCTAACATTACAACACCAATTACTAAAACAAAAACAAATACTGGAACAAAAACAAGTACTAAAACAAGAACAAGTACTAGAACAATAACAAATACAACAAGAACATGACAAACAACCATTAAAATCTAAGAAATTACAACAGTTAACACTATGTCGTCTGATCCATGCATCATTTGGATGCAATCAATGTCGCTTTCAACTTCAACCCACCAGCGTATCGTTTCTCCAGTTTCAAATGAGAACCTTGTTCTAAGCCTCTGAATCCTTCTGATGACTTCACCAGGTTGGTAATCTCCCTCTAACCAAGACATCAAGGACCTTTTTAGTTGGTCCAACGAACGGATGTTCCAAAATTTCATCTCCATTGGGGGTTTCAAAGGCGAGAAAATAACATGCCCATCCCTTTTTAAGATTACTGGTTCAGGATCCGGGCGCCTTGATGATGTTCGCTGCCATGACGACGGTCTTGGGGATGCCATGAACTCAACTTGATACAGAAGGTGGTAGGAAACAGTGTTGAAGAAAATGCAAGGAAATAACACTTTATTTATAGGAAAAGATCTGGGTTGTACACCAGTCTACCTAACCCTAATTCTCCCAAAAATTTATAAATAATATTATTTACTTATAAATTAAATTAATATATATATAAATATATATATATATATATATATATATCTTGTAAATAAATATTTATATATATTAATTAAATGTGTATAATATTAATTGTTTATAAATTAAATTAATATATATATATATATATATATATAAATTAATATATATATAAATTATATATATATATATATCTTGTAATAATTTTATTTATATATAAGTGTTAATATAAATTAATATAATTTATAAAAAAATATATTTATCAAATATCTAATATTTAAAAAAAAAAATTAAAAAAAAAATTAATAAAACATTTAAAAAAAAAAAAAAAAAAAAAAAAAAAAAAAAAAGGGATTGGGCATAGGCGCCACCCCTAGTGGCGACTTGCCCTACCCATTAAGGGTAGGCGCCAACTAGGGTGGCGCCTATGTACACAATTAGGGCAAATTTTGCCCATTTGTGTAATTTTTTTGAAAAATGGGTTAATTTTGAAATTTTTTTTAAAATTCTGAATATTTAAAAAAAAAATTCTACTATTCTAACACAAAACTCATACACCGTTTATATACACCCTCGAAAATAGAGCTATGCCATATGCTTATTTGTATTATAAAAGCAAAAAATAATTATTAAATATAATTAAGAAAAACCGTATGAAAGTTCGGTGTAAGTTGTAAGATGAGTTGTAAGAGTATCATTTCTCTTGTAAAAATGAGTAATAATTTCCCAATTAAAACAAAGACTTGGTCAAAGTTGTTAATATCTGGAGGAAAAGATAGGATGACAATGAAACATTATTTGTGTCCATAGGTTTGAATTCTCCTCCATGACAGGTTCCATTTGCATCTTCAATCTGCAAGAGAATCCAAAAAAGGAACCAATCAAGCTTCTCCATCATTACGGTGGAGGAGAAGAAGCGCTGGTGGCGATTCTACGTGATAGTGGCTGTTGCAACCAAGGTTGAAATAAGTTCAGGTTGCGATCAGAGTTTTGATATCTTTGTTTTGTGGCCACTGCCACAAAAGTTTCAATTTATTTAATTGAAATTTATGATATCAAGAATCTGAACGCAACCTTAGTATGCCTACCAATGGTAGCATTGATAGACCAAACACAAACCTAGTAATGGTGGCGGTAGACAAAGACAAGAACAGTGGCTATGCTTTTCGTTGGACAACTAATAATATTGATAACCCTATCATCATTGCAGTTCATGTTAAACCCAAAGACATTCCTCATCGTAGGTACCTTCTAATATTTATACAATATATTTTTCATGATCAATTATATGTAACATTTAACTATATTCATCCTGTGATAAACTTTTTGGATTTGATATTGTTTTGATGTCACATTCACCACAATCCTGCATGTTCAGAAGAAGGTCAAGATCGCGGTGAGTCCTCTCGTTTTCGTTATAAGTTACATTACACTTTTGTTACTAAGGTTTTGCCAAACCCTAATAGCCTTTCTTGGATACATTTTTCTCTTAATTATTACTCTCATGCATGCATGCATGCAGAAGGCGTCAATGTTTTTCCTCCCGACGAAGAAGATGTAGCGAATGTTTTCGATCCCTTGCGTGAAATGTGTAACGATAATGTGGTAAGTTGCGATATTTTATAGGGACTAAAAAGATATTTAATAAAATGATTTCGGAGAAAGTTGAAACAGTTGAAGGCGCGTTGGTTCAGGTAAAGATGAAAGAAGCCATAATCAATGATACTGACATTGCTAGAGGAATTTTGGAATACGCAAAGAGGAATTACGTCCAAAATATCGTTGTTGGTGCACCCTCTAGCTACACCAAGAATGTTCTCTCAAGGTCTCTAAACATGAGAACCATAAGCAAGTTAAGTTTCAAAACTTAGTATTATAATCTCGCGCATTCAGTACATCAGTGGTCGTTGGATTAAGATGACTGTGTCTAGATTTTGATCTAAGTATTTTAGATTTAAAGATTCTTAATGTTGTGATTATATCAGAAAATTTAAAGGCCACGACGATGTAGCAACAGCAGTAATAAAATCAGCTCCTGATTATAGTTCTGTCTACGTAATCGCGAAAGAAAAGATGGTAGAAAGTCGACCAGCAATAACGCCGTTGCAAAATGGAGTTGCATCTTGTAAATCAGAAAATGACCTAAGGTGCTAGCCAAATAAATATATAGTAACATTTAATGTCCTAAGTTTTTTTCAACAATATTTTGGTTTGATTACAATGGAACAGGTCGAACACATTTAAAAGAGGAGGAAGCACTAATAGTAGTAAATCAGGAAAATCACCACTACATGATAAACTAAAGAGTTCATTATCTACTAATAAATCATTGGAGAGTATTGAGTTATCGGGTCGTGGCCAAAGATCATCTTTTAATCACACTTCAAGCTTAAATGAAAATGAATCATCTCGTTTACATAAATATGGGCTAGTGGATGGGCAGAAATTAGAGAGGGGTTCAAGCACTGCATCAAACTCTCAAATACTAGTAAGCATAAAAAAATGAAATAGTTGGCTTCTAATGTTATAACATTGTAATAAATAATCAATTTTTTATTATTATAGGGAGACATGGAAGCTGAGATGAAAGAATTGAGACTCAAACTTAGGCAAACTATGGAAATGTATAACTCGGCTTGCAAAGAAGCAATCTTAGCAAAAAATAAGGTGATGCAAATTAGGTTTTTATAACATCGGTTTGTAAGGTGATAAGTGACACTTTTTATTCGCAGGCGAACGAGATTAATAAATGGAAACTAGAGGAGCGAACGGTTGAGGAAGTTATGATGTCTCGAGAAGCAGCATTAGCGATGGCGGAAGTAGAGAAAGCTAAAGCAGTAGCTGCATTGAAAACAGTAGATGAAGCTATGAAAATGGCTGAAAAAGAAACACAAAAAAGATTACATGCAGAGAGAAAGGCTAGGAGAGAAATAGAAGAGCGAGATCAAGCACTAAACGTGATAGCTCGGACAGATGTTCGATATCGACAATACACCTTAGACGAAATTGAAAATGCTACCAAAAATTTCTCATTATCAATGAAAATAGGTGAAGGTGGATATGGACCTGTGTTTAAAGGTCAACTTGGTCATACACATGTTGCTATCAAGATTTTGAGACCTGATGCTCACCAGGGTAGAAAACAGTTCCTACAAGAGGTATGATATCAACTTGCAAGTGTTCAAGTTCCTTCTAGAACAAGTTATATGATTTGGATTGTCTTCGTGTATAGTATGGCGCATTCACACATATCAGCATATCGATGTTGTTGAATTGAGATCAGACGGTTTAGGTTTTAGTACCAAACATAAAATCTTAACCGTCTAATTTCATACCAACAGCCATTGATGTGCTGACTGCGTGAATGCAAGAGATTCCTTTAGCTGCAAGCAATCCAAAGAGAATATTTTATTAGGAATGTGTATATGAAAATTGTGACCAAACATGTCATATGTGTGTAGGTTGAGGTATTATGTAACATAAGACATCCAAATATGGTTCTCCTCCTTGGTGCTTGTCAAGATTATGGATGCTTGGTATATGAATACATGGACAATGGTAGCTTAGAAGATAGATTATTAAGAAAACATAATAGCCCTCCCATTCCATGGCAAAAACGTTTCGAAATATGTTACGAAATCGCAACTGCGCTTCTTTTCCTTCACCAAACAAAACCAGAATCCATTGTTCATAGAGACCTTAAACCAGCCAACGTTCTCCTAGACAAAAATTTTGTTAGCAAGATAAGTGATGTTGGTTTATCAAGATTAGTGCCACCTGGTGTAGCTGATTCTGTCACACAATATCACATGACTTCAGCAGCCGGAACATTGTGTTACATTGATCCTGAATATCAACAAACAGGAAAATTAACGACGAAATCGGATATTTATTCTTTAGGGATCATGTTTCTACAAATTATCACAGCCAGGCCTCCAATGGGACTTTCTCATCATGTTAAAAAGGCTATTGAAAATGGGAATTTTGTCGATATGCTTGATCCTGTTGTTACGGATTGGCCTGCTGAGGATGCTTTGGTGTTTGCGAAACTTGCATTGAGTTGTGCTGAGCTTAGTAAGAAAGATAGACCTGATCTTGCATTAGTAGTGATTCCGGAGCTTAGTCGATTCAAAGATTTGGGATGTAAGTTACAGAACCATCAACAGAATTTGAGCCATGCGCCGCGTCCTCCTACGTGTCCTCCTTCACGAAGTCCTCCACTTTGAAAGAGATTATGTTTTTTCTTATCATGTCGAATGATTGTGTCTTGAATACTTGATTATTTCACATTTTGTAATGTGGTTCTTTGCAACACACTTATTGTGTTTGTTGTGAATGGAGGTTTTCAATAGTTAACTTGGAATGGAAGACTCTACTTTTGCCCAATTAGAATCTTATATAGTTATTCAAGATAAAACAGTTCAGCCTATAAGAGAGAAGTATCAAGAAAAGACTAGAGCATTATCAAAAATGATTCTTGTCTTAACTGTTTCTTAACTGATCTAGAAAGTTAGTTAGAGTTAGTTGAAAGCAACCTCTTGTATATATACTACATACTCACCTGATCGATGTATGAGAACTCATATTGCATTTTTCATTTCTCTACTATTCTTCTTCATGATTAACAACATGAGTTTATGTGAGTTCTTATATCATATGATCCTTGATCAACCTTTTGATTCATCTTCTTCTTCGTTCATTTTTTTCTTTTCTCTACTTCTTTTTGCGTTTGCAAATTTAGTTCTTTTATTTCTTTTGATCCAATTCAATCATGCCACCATGTGTTGTTCCAGTTGCACAGCGAATCAGCAATGCTGATGTTGATCATGTATACTACGTTCATCCTAGCGAAGGTCCAAACACTTTCAGCATTACACCACGATTGAATGGACCCAACTACATTTCTTGGTCCAGATCCATGTAACGTGCTCTTGGTGCCAAGAAAAAACTTGTCTTCATTGATGGTTCCATTGGAGTTCTTGATCTAGCTTATTTGAATCCCATTGCATGGGAACGGTGTAACTGCTTAGTGCATTCATGGATTCTAAATTTTGTTAATGCTTTGATTGCTCAGACAATTGTGTTCTTGGAAAACGATCTTGATGTATGGAATGATCTCAAGGAACGTTTTGCCAAAACTGATCGTATTCGTGTATCCGATCTTCGAGTGGAGATTAACAACCTCAATCAAGGATCAAAATTTGTTATTGACTACTTGACAGTGTCATGCCACGAAAAATACCCAAGCACATCGCATGATCGAAATACAACAAAGTCGCCACCGAAATTTATTTATTCCAAAGGAAATGGAAAATATCGATAGAATTTAAGGGGAAGAGAAAAAGAGTAAGGAAGTCGGTTATGCAAGGGGAAAATATTAACACCCCTAACATCCGTTGTACTCAACGGGAATAATTTTGATTGTTCTTTGCGCGGATGTGTGTTATTATCTAAAGGTTACCTGCGATTGATTTTAATAAAGAGAGAAAATAAATTATTAATTAATGTGCCTACGTTTTCTCATAGTGCATTGAGAAAATTAGAGCTCCGTAGTTCGTGGTAGAAAATTACGTATTTGTTGGTTGTTTTTAGGGAACAATGTTAAAATCGTATCCTAGAAGTGTTTCTACGTTAGCTGATTTTGATCCTTGTTCGGATTCTCTAAGGCTTTATGAAAAATAAATTGTTTTGTTTTGAAAAGAGTTTGTGATTGTGGAAAAAAATTTGTGAAACAGTGAAGGTGTTGTTTGGACCGAGAGTGTATCGTTTGAACCTATAGAGTAGTGTCTGAATCAAGAGCGTGGAATTTAACCAATAAATGGTGATTAGCCAATGCAGAGTTGTAAGATTTTTCCTAGATCTAAGGATCAAGACCTACAAATAGGGGGTCTGCCTAAGCGTGAGTCTCACAAGATAGACATGTAAGAGAATGAGGAGCTTGCCTAAGTCTAAGTCTCACAAGGCAAACATACATGAAGGGAGGCTTACCTAAGCCTGAGTCTCACGAGGAAAGCATGCATGAAATGGCCTGTCTATGCCTGAGTCTCACAAGACAGACATGCATGAGAAAGGATTTACCTAAGTCTGAGTATCATAAGATAAACCCATGAAGGATGTTTAACCATGAGAAGATGATTAACCCATGAAGGAGGTGATTAACCAAGAGAATGTGATTAACCTCAAGAATGTATGGGTATCTAAAGAGTATAGTGTTTGGTCCAAAGAGAATAGTATTGATGATGTGGACTGTGGAAGTGTTGTCTAAGGATGGAATGTTGAAATTTCTTTGATTTGAATTGCACAAAAGTCTATGAACGGAGGTGAGTACTTTGAAAAACTAGGCCCTACATCACATATTGGAAGATACTCAGAACAAGGGTATGAATGATCCTTCTAATTCTTCTCTATTGTTTAAGGTTCGTGGCGCATAATTCGCATCATAATTAAAGAGTGTTTGAAGTTTAAGGAAAGAGTTTTGTTTTTGAAGAGAATGAAGCAAGGCGTGCTTGAATGGATGAAGCTTAGCATGATCGGGTCTTGATGTCCTTCTATCTCCAGGGTATTGAATGTGACATCTTGACTTGAGATTGACTTGATGGATCAAGGGTAAATGCAAGTGTAAAGATCTAATTCAATCAAGTGATCAAGAGACTTATGATCACTTAATTGAATAGGATTCCTTAGGAGAGCATACAAATGTTCATGAAAAGTCATACAACTAAATCTAAAGTCACAAATGTAATTAATTGATAAAACTAAATTGATCTACTAATCAACCAATAAAGGATCTTGCTAAGAATCACACAATAAGCACATGCAATTAGGAAAAAAACTAGAAGCATTGTCAATTGAAATTTAAATATATTAATCCTAATTTCTAACTAATCATTCAATAAAATTAAAAGAAATCTAGCAATTAAACTCAATTAAAAACCTAATCCTGATTAAAATTCTAACCTAAAGAATTAACTTTCTATGTATATTTTTAGGTGCATTTTTGATGTGCTACAAAAGAATTAAAAGGAAAGTCCAAACCCAATAATAATAATAATTAAGTTCACTCTGCAGGGAGGTGTATTGCTAAACTAGGATGTCTGGTAGCAAAAGGGGACGCTGGACCCAGATGTTGGGGGAGTTTTTCACTAGGAAGCATTAAAGATTGTGAGACTTCTTCTTTAGAGCAATATCTTTGTGAGAGACACACCACATATTCATCCAAAATCTTAAGGTGATAGGTGAGTGGGTTCTCTCACTTATAAATGCTCAAGTCTCCACATTACCAACCAATGTGGGACTATTATCCACACTACTCACACTTGATACATTCTCAACACCCCCCTCAAGTGTGAGTCTACAATGCTCCCCTCAAGTGAAAACTCTTCTTACTTCCACAAATCCTTGTACCGCACGAAACGTTTCTTATTCACCACACTGGCGCCGTTGACAATCTTCAACGGAACGTTTCTTATTCACCATCCTGGCGCCATTGAATTTCGATACAAGTAACTCGGTCCCTTTCTGAAACCAAAGGCTCTGATACCATTGTTGGGGGAGTTTTTCACTAGGAAGCATTAAAGATTGTGAGATTTCTTTTTTAGAGCAATATCTTTGTGAGAGACACACCACATATTCACCCAAAACCTTAAGGTGATAGGTGAGTGGGTTCTGTCACTTATAAATGCTCAAGTCTCCACATTACCAACCAATGTGGGTCTATTATCCACACTACTCACACTTGATACATTCCTAACACCATACTTAAGGTCCATTGTTGTGTATTTGTCAAATTCAAAAGGGAGAGGGAGAGGTGAATCAATAGCTTAAATAAAAGGCTTAACTCTACATACTAACTTAGAATACAAGTTAACATATTTCGATAAGATGCTTGAACATACTTCGACTATAACATGCACAACTCATGTCGAAATATCAAGTTATCCATGTCTAGATTAGAGTTCGATCAATAAGATTTGGTTCAAATTTGTTCAGTATAAGATTCTACTGAAGTTGTTTTTAAAGAAAGATTTGATTGGAAAATTGTGTAAGCAACTTCTTGAACAAAATGTCTTGAACATGTTGTGTGACATCATAGTGTGCGTACTGCACGATTTGGGTTCTAATTCTCTTAAGGTTTTATTCAATATTTGTTTCAGTTTTAATTCTTCCAGAAGTGTGTTAAGATTGTGTTTAGAAGAATATTTATAGATCAAATCAGTTTGGAACAAGATTTTATCATAATTCATAATGATTGAAGAAGATTTAATTGGATATGATTTAATTAAAATATTTGTATTCGATTAAATAAATAAAAAATTGATTTAATTGGATTTGCATTGAAGAAAAGATTTAATTGGATATACTTTGAAGGAAGATTTGGTTCAGTTTTATTTAGTCGAAGATTGTTCTGAAATTGCATATGCAAAGATATTGATTGAGGATGCAATAAGACAAATATTCCATCAAGACATTTAATTGAATTTGTTTTAATTACAAGATTTATATGTGCACTTAATAAGAAGAACTCCAATCACTTATAAGAATAGTTTATAGAGAGTTTCAACTTTAGAAGAGATTGTATTATAAAATCTTTATTTAAGAGCTTGAAATTCATTTCTGTAATAAGAAAAGATAGTATTGATTTTTTTACTAATAAAGATCGGTTAAGAATTCCAAATAAAGAAAATATGTTAGGTTCAGTTCATTGAATACACATAATATTCTTTTAAAATATTGATTATTTATGTTTTCAATGCATTGAATATTTATATATTTAGAAAAAATATATCTTTTTAATCTATTAAATAATGCTCAACTTAACATTTTAATTTCTTAACTAGTATCTCAGGGGCACTCGTTAGCATTTCCCATAAAGATTTAAAATCAGTTATGTGATATTTTAGAGAAAACAAAATGTTGAGCATAATGTCTCAGATATCCTGTCTCAATATATCTCGAACGGTTTGCTTGTCGCGCAAGAGAGTCTAAAAGTACTCATTTAATGTGTGACCCACACTTTTATTTTCCTTCACATACTTAGGAAGAAGACTAGCTTTAAATGTTGCCTTTGTTCCCCTTCTCTCTTATTAACAATAGTTCAATTTATTAACTTGTAGATGAATACCTCTAAAATAAGCTTGATCACTATTATAAGTAAAAAAAAAAACACGTTCTAGATTGATCGAATAAAATATATCAATTATTCAATGAACTTAAATTTATCGTTGTTGTTTATAATAGTGACCAGACGGTGTATCAAATAAAATCGGACTGAATTGCTCACTTGCATTTCAATTATTTTAATTTTTTTTTCATAATTTACTATTGTGTGATAATTGTAGGTGTTTAAATTGGCTGCATTATATGGTAAAACACTAATGTCTTGACTGATGTCATGACATGTATATGTGACTACATTGTAGTTACTGCAGGACTAGCTAACACAGGATTATTGAATGCTGTGACATTCATACCTGTCAACAGATACTAAGGAACAGAAGTTCTGTTAGAACTTAGTATTCATTTGCAGTCTGGTTATCAAGGAAGAACCAGACCTGGCATAAGGCCTACTGACTGAATGTCAAACTGGATGTTGTGACATTCATCATTAACAGCAGCTGGTGAAGATTAGGCAGAGTGGTGTTCTGCTATACTTCAGCATATAACTTAGTTTGTTCTTCAAGAGAATAACAGAACTAACTTAAGGCCAAATGTGTAAATGTTAAGTTGGACACTTTGACATTTACTAATGTAAGCTGTTACTGTAGTATGGTCATTTTGATCATGTACAGGTCAGCAAATTGTACAGTCTGTTTTCTGGAAAAACAGACTCAGCATATGGACCTTGATGTCAAGCTGAATGTCGTGACATTCGTGCCTGACAGCATATGCTAAATTGTAGGTTGTTCAGTTTTCTGTTTCAGCTTTTTCTCAGGCTATTCTTTAGGGATTCAACAGCTGAGAGAAAATCCAGGAAAGCAACAACCAAGCTACATTCAATGAACCTAACAAATAGCCTATTTGTTAGCAACCTAAATGTTGAATTTGAGGGAACTTGTGTGACCTAAAATTCAGGAAAATACAGGTGCAAAAGCCCAGGTGCTGCAATATAAAAAGGAAGGCATTCCTTCATTCAGACTCGGGGATTTTGAAGCGTGAAGATTCAGTGTGTCCATCATACTTCACTGCTGTATTTTGTGTGTCTTGTATTAGACGTATCTTGTAAGCCAAGCCATTATCAAGTAGATGATTGCTTTGGCATAGGGTGTTCATTGAGTTGTAAGTGTTGTGTCACTCAAAGCTTTTAAGCGTGAGTGCTGTGTATCTTGATTTAAGCTGTGAAGCATAATCAAGAGTTGTTTTTGAAGTGTGACTTCAAAGTGTCTTTAATATCACTGAGGTGATTGAGGGGGAGTGAGTAGGAACTCTGATCTTAGGTTAAGATTGAAATTACATTGGGTAGGGATTAAGTGATAAGTTGTAAACGGGTGAGTTTAGCTTTGAATTGATACTACTAATAGTGGATTTCCTCCCTGGCTTGGTAGCCCCCAGATGTAGGTCATGTTGGACTGAACTGGGTGAACAATTACTTGTGTTATTTCCTGCACTTACTATTAAGTTCTGCATAATCCCTGTCTGTGCAGAATTGGATGTCATAACAACCAGTGTGACATCCAAACTCTGATAACTAGAATTTCAATTGGCATCAGAGCAGGCACCCTGCCTGTGAAGTTCTGGGTGAGATCTAGGGAAGTTACTTTCTAGTACCATGGACAAGGATTTAGGACACTCAAACAGACCACCCATGTTGGATGGATCTAATTATGATGACTGGAAGCCTCGCATGATAGCCTTCTTAAGGTCTCTAGACAGCAAAGTCTGGAGAGCTGTCAAGGGAACATCCAACGAGGACTGGTGAAGATGGAGTCAGTGTGCAGATTCCCGAAGAAGATTGGGACAAGGAACAAGAGGCATTAGCTCTTGGAAACTCCAAAGCCTTGAATGCACTGTTCAATGGAATCACTAAGAACATCTTCAGGCTGGTGCACCATTGTGAACTAGCTAAGGAAGTTTGGGATACCCTCAAGGTAACTCATGAAGGTACTTCCAAGGTGAAGATGTCCAAACTTCAGATGTTGACAACCAAGTTTGAAAATCTGAGGATGAAAGAGGAGGAGACTATTCATGACTTTCACATGAATATTCTTGAAATTGCAAACACCTCTGGTGGACTAGGTGAGAAAATGACTGAAGAGAAACTTGTAAGAAAGATTCTCAGGTCCTTGCCTAAGAGGTTTGCTATGAAGGTCACTGCCATAGTGGAGGCTCAGGACATCAGCAATATGAAGGTAGATGAGCTCATTGGTTCTCTCCAAACCTTTGAAATGGGCTTAGGTGAGTATGCTGAGAAGAAGAAAAGCATAGCCTTTATATCAAATGCTGAAGAGGAGTCAGAAGAAGGATATACAGGAGGTGATGAAAGTATATCAGAAGCCTTAGCCATGCTTGGGAGGCAATTCAACAAGTTCATGAAGAAGATTGATCAAAGAGGGAGACCTAATGTCAAGAACATCCCGACTGACATTAAGAAAAGATCAACTTCTGAGGAGAAGTTCAACCATGGGAAGGGAATCCAGTGTCATGGCTGTGAAGGGTATGGACACATCAGAGCTGAATGCCCTACTTACCTCAAATTGCAAAATAAGGGGCTAGCTATCACATGGTCTGAAGGAGATTCTGAAAGTGAATCTGAGGGAGAATCTGCCAAACATGTCACTGCACTAACCAGTGTGTGTGTCTCTGAAGATGACACAAGTGCAGATGAGCTGACATTTGATGAACTTGCTGCAGCATATAAGAAGCTGTGTACCACCAGTGCTGAAGTGCGTGCATGTCGCATCGCGCGAAAAACCGGCGGGAAAAGAAAGAAACAACAGAGCCGCCACCGTGCGTTATTTATCCCAAAAGAGGGAAAGGAAACGCTCGAAGTAAACCTAGGAAAGAACATGGTCTCGCGACCAAAGAGAATAGGTTCGGGAGTCGGTTATGCGAAGGGAAGGTGTTAGGCACCCTACGCATCCGTAGTACTCTACGGGATCCACGCACAATAGGAAGGAAAATGGTTGCTAAACACTGCTCAAACACACACACACAATTGGCTGAAAGAAACGAAAGAGACTGACTGGAACTGAACTCGGCAGGATGCCGCATCCTGGGCCTACTTAGTCTATCGGGCATAGACATCAGAGTCCACGTAGTTCGGACTGGGGAAACGACACATGCTCGCTAGGATGTCGCATCCTATGCATACGTATCTTCTCGGACGAGAGAAGAATCAGAGCATTCGTAGCTCGGCTGACACGCACACAAACAAACAAAACGCATGCAAACGTGGAGCCCGACTGCCAATCACTGGACTTATGTCAGCATCCGAACCAAAACACACACAAAGAGGCAAACATGGAGCCCAAATGCCAATCACTGGACTTATGTCAGCATCCGAACCAAAACACACACAAAGAGGCAAACATGGAGCCCAAATGCCAATCACTGGACTTACATTGACATCCGAACCAAAACAACACAACAGATAGATAGGGAGTCGGGGACTCAGCCTACAACTGTCAAACAAACACAAAAGAAAAGAAAAGGCGCCCGGAGAGATCAGCTCAATCTCCTGCCTACATACTTCATCTGGTATGAAGATCAGGGCGATGTAGTTCCCCTACGCAGGGACAAGGATCTAGCCTAACCAGATAACAGAGGGAGACACAACTCTAGGGAGACTACGACTCGAGCCTAGATGTTGTCATGCAAAGTCAACCCTAAGTTAAGGTTTCTAGCTAAATGGCACAAGGGCCAACCTATCCTGAACAGACACAGGAAAAAGCAAAGTCTCGATTGCAACTAGGGCAAGAGAAAAGGGATATCTCAATCACAACAGGGGTGAGAGAAGAGAATTAGTGTTAGTGGTTAGTCAAACTCGGCAAGACATCGCGTCTCGTGCCTACGTATCTCATCTGAACATGAGAATCAGAGTTGCCGTAGTTCGGCCGAACAACTCTAAGCATGGCTCACACAGGGAGTAAGCCACACAGACTTGACTTGCACAGGAAGCAAGTCAAGCACAAACCTATTGCACAAGGGCAAACCTAAACTAAACCTAGAGAGGCAAAGCAAGCAGGCAAACACAAACACATATAGCATGAAAATAAACACACCAACAAGGGGGCTCAAACATCAAAGGTTAGGCACTAGGGCCAACTGGAATAGGGTAAGTGTGCTCTTAACCTTGCCATTGAGAGGCTAAGGTGAAGCAGATGAATAGGAGATGAGGGGTGTGCCTCATTGCTTCTATCCCTAATCAGGGAGAGCATCAAATAATAGAAAGTGGGGGAGCTCAGAAAGATGGAACTCTTTCCCCATTATTGACTCGATCAGATCTTGGGTTTTTATCTCGATGCTTCAACCATGTAATGGGAGCAAAGAGAGGACACACTGAATAGTGGGGGATAGGCTACTTATCCCTACCTTCCACCAATTGCCTCAAATGAGGACTTTTCCTGCTTGGGACTATTTTAAACAAACACAGGCATTGCCTCTTAAGGAGGACTTCAGACAGTTTGCCCGGCCAAATAACAGACCGGGTCTCCAGACTACATGAAGAAGAAAGGTTTATACCTCAAAGCAAATGCTAAAAAGCAAAGCAAGCAACTAAAGCAACTAAAGTGTACCTGAAAAAGTCAAACTCATTAGTAAACAAGTCAACAATCAAAATCAAAAGAAGGTGAACCAATAGTCAACCACAGAGGGACCAATTGTGCAAGGCACAAAGACTCAAGCATGTGAGTCACCTACAAAACAAAGGTTAGCACATTAAACAATCAAACTAAAACACATTTGGATGATCCTCAAGGCATTGGTGCTTAACCTGAAACAGATGAACTCAACATAAGCTTAGAAGACCACTAGGACTAGCCTAGGGTCAAAGATGAAAGAAAAAGTCAAGGCAGCAAGGAAAAGTCAACCCAAACCAAGTCTAAACATTCAAGAAGCATTCTCAATTGGATTCACAACCAAATCATGCACCATTGTCATTTCATACACAAAGGGATGCAAAGCATAGCAAAGGAAGCATACAAAAGGTCAACAGCAAGACCTCATTCAAAAGTCAACTCAAACAATCTCAAAAATCATCAAATAAATCACACTCAATCCTAACATCTAACATGGTAGACATGTAAAATTTCATGGCATTTGGATGAGAGGAAGGCAGTCAACTAAAATCATGAAGTCAAACCAAGTTCAAGCATGTACAAAGAAAGTCAACAAGCATGGGTCAACTTCAAAAAATCATATCAAATTGAAAACAGATGAGAAATGAATGAGATTAACACCAATGCAAATCTCAAGATGTCTAGTTATCACATATGAAATTTCATGATCATACAATAAGATTTGAGAATTTCCCAAAAGATTTGGCAACATGTAGCACAAAAAGTCAACCATGGACTAGGCAGGGAAGAAAATTCACAATCAAATGGAAAACAGTACAATTAATTCCAAGAAAATTCATACATCAAATAGACATATAAAGGATCATTCATGCAAAATTTGGGGTCATTTGGATGCAAGGAAGCATGTCAACAAAATTAGGGAAAATGCATGTCATTCAAGTAGCAACAAATGTAACACATAACTTCAGAAAATCATAACTCTCAATCCACACATGATAAATGCACAAACTCTATATGGAAACAAAGGTCAATATGTCTAGTTTCACCACAAAAAATTTCAAAGGCAAAGGATGCATCATGAGTATTTCACAATTGAAATGGCAAGAGATATCATTTATGCATACATGTTGGGGAAACAATTTCCAATTAAAATCCAGCCAGTGAAAAATTAATTAAAAATTATGATTAAATACTAGACACATTCATGAACAATATGGAAAACATTTCATGATTTTTGGGTGAAAATTGAGAGAGAAATTAATTGTGGAAGTTGGATGAAATAATTGGATGAACAAGAGCAAAATAGCATGGCAATGGTCAAACATGGGGGTCAACGATGGCAAACTGGTAATATCCGCAGTCACTTATTGAAGTGCTGCGTTTTGGGCAAGGCAAAGGAAATGTTTTCATTGGCTGTTGCCCAATGAAACAGTAAACTGGCCAATCAACTCAAATTCTCTGGTTTTAGAAACCCTTAGGGTTTATGCAGCCATGGTTTCTCAACATTGTGTCATTACCAACCCCCAAACAACACTCAAATAAACAGCACGGTATTCTGGCAAACAGCATCATGTAATTTTAAGCAACAGGGAAACCAACATGATGGGGAAAGAAATCTGGCAGCTAGGGATTATGAGCAGTCATGAACTTCATCATCAATGTTCATCATTAAACAACAACTTTCAGATAGAGTCAAACATACAGCAATGCGATTAACAAAGTTCTTTATGCAACTACAACACAGCAACAAACCAACACAAGCATGAAAAATTCTGGGCATGTTCATGGTTCAAGCATAACAGCAGGGCATTTAGCAGCATATTCATATTCATTATCCATGTTCATCATTTAAATCATCAACACATGAACAACAGCATCAACCAAAAATCGTGGCCATGAAACATCATCATTAAGCAACATTAATCAACAGCTAAACACACATAAACATGGGAATCCTGGGCAGAGTTATGTTCATGTAACAGCAGCAACAACATCATCACTAACATGCATTGAAATTTTCGAATGCCCAGAACTTAAAACCAAGCATGCTAATATCATCAATAAACATCAAGCAACAAGAGTATGGCATCACCTTTCATTAAATCATCATAGCCAAGCCAAATCGATGGAAAATGCATTTGTTCACAAAAATGAAAATCAAGATTTCTTGGCCAAAACACAACCAAATCAAGCATGCTTTAGTTCATTAGAACCAGCTCAAAAAGATCTTTCATAAATACATCATGGCATGGCATATAATGGAAGTCGATTCACTTACTTATTTTTGAAGAAAATGTGAAACAGTGTTGTATTGGTTGATTCGAGCTCAAACAGTTGCTTCTTTTGGCCTTGCAATGATGGAGAGTGAAGTATGTTAGCTCAGCACCTCTTGAAAACTTCCAACACTTGACCTGCCATTGTTGAGCTTGATGAGAAACAGAGTGAGAAAGGGGTTTACAGCAGGGGAATGGAGGTGAAAAGGACTCCCAAATGAGGTTCAAATGATGGAGGATGCAAAGGTTACTCGAGCTCTTTGAATGGTTTGTGCAGAAATTGTGTTTTTTGCCAAAATGCAAGATGAGAGTGAGAGTGTATTTTTCGTTGGTAGGCTGCAAAAACTAGGGCTGAAATGAGCAGAAGCAAGGCTTTATATCATCTGTTTAGTTTTGGTTTAAGACATGCTAAGCTGGTTTAGTGTGAAATGAAGTATTGGCCATTTTGCTAATTGTACCAAAGTGGATAATGGAGGTGTGTTTGTGGCCGAGTTGGGCTTGGAATGAGCTGTAGACAGACCATGTAAATGCTGTTTTACCTTTGCACATGAATTTTCTAACTTGTACTCTCACTTATGAAGCCATTTGCATATTTTGCCAATTTTGCATCTTGGTCCATAATTGTGGTATAATGGTGGTATGTGCATGATTTAGGGTTTGGAGCAAGTTTCAAATATGATTTAAAACATTTCCCAATTGGCCAAAGTGAGAAAAAGTCAATGAATCAAAAAGTCAACTTTGGGTCAATCTTTGATTTTTAATGGAAAAGGTCAAAAAATGCCATTTTGATTGGCAAGGTTTTGGAAGATGAAATTTATATTTTTGGAAAGAGGATGAAAAATGTGGTTTGTAGGAAAAAACCCCACCAAATTTGGCCTTATGGTTTGAGAGATATGGCCTTTTGAAGTTCAAAAATTGGTGAAAATGAATTGATCATATCTTGACAACCACACATGGGATTTGGGTGTTCTTGGACTTTTTGAAAATGGGAGAACAAGATATTCAACTTTCATGTTGGGCAAAAATTCATTTGAAGCTTGTATCATGATACAAGTTGAGGATCAAGAAGTTTCCATTTTTGGCAGTTAAAATTACAGGTCCAGTTTCTATTTTGGGAAATTTTCTGATTGGCTTCAAATTCTTCAATGATGTTGATTGTCATGACACATGAGGCCTATATAAGCATGAATGAGCTCCTTTAAATCAATTCCATCCATCAAATCCCTGATTAAATCCACAGTTGACCAAGTTTGACTTTCCTAGGGTTTTGGACTGACTGTGCACTTCTGATGAATTCCAAACCCTAATTCCTTGAGACCTTGACTTCAAATGATGACCCAAGTTGTATGAACTCTTGATTATTGATCATGGTGTCCAAATTCCACAAGAATGGCCACCATCCACTGCTTTGACTGATTGTCTACTTTTTAGGGTTTTTGCCTGGCTGTGCATGACTTGATGACTTCTGAACATCCAACCCTTGACTTGAACACTTCAAATGAACCTCCAAGCCATGTGAACTTGTTGGACAAACCCTAGGGCCTTGGCTTCTTGAGAAACACCTTTGCTTGATTGGTTGACTGATCTCCTGATCAGTTTGACCTAATTCTTGACTTGCTTGCTCTTGAGGCAACTGGAGACAATGCAATGCTATGCAATGGATCATGATATGCTATGACCTAATATGAGATGGTATGTACAATGATAGGTGCAAATTTGAGGTGCTACAGTGCACAAGGAGAAAAGCAGAAGAAACTCATCAAGGAACTGGAAGATGAGAGACAGAAGCAAATGTCTACCATAGAGGGGCTAAATGATGAGATAGCCCTGCTGACCTCCAAGCTGAACCAGATGACCAAATCCATCAGAATGATGAATAAGGGAACTGACACCTTGGAAGAAATTCTAAAGGTGGGACAGCAGTCTGGAACCAAATCTGGGCTAGGATTTGGAAAAAGAGCTGAACACAAACGCCCAAAGGCTAGAGTTCAGAAGTTCAAGCAGATGTCAAAGCCAATGTCTCAACATCGAGGAGCTAGGATGAATGATCATCAGAAGAGAATATACCAGAATTGGAGGTGTCACCACTGTGGCAGGCTTGGACATATAAAAGCCTTCTGCTACTGGATTCATGGCTTCCCTAACAGAGCCTCACATGTCAGACCTAAGCATAAAACACGTAAGCGATGTGTTCCCATTAAGAAGCAACAATGGTATGCTAGGATAGCACACACTGCCCTAAGGGCTTCTTCCAGAGAAGACTGGTACTTTGACAGTGGATGCTCAAGACATATGACTGGTATGGAAAATCTACTGGTAGACATTCAACCTCACACCACCAGCTATGTGACTTTTGGTGATGGTGCCAAAGGAAAAATCAGAGGTGTGGGCAAACTGGACTGTTCTGGAGTGCCAAAACTGAACAATGTGCTGTTAGTAAGAGGACTAACTGCAAACCTCATCAGCATAAGTCAGCTGTGTGATCAAGGTTTTCATGTTCAGTTTACTAAGGAGCTGTGCATTGTGACAAATGGTGACAATCAGGAAGTTATGAGAGGAACCAGGTCCAAAGACAACTGCTACCTGTGGGAACCTGATCTCTCTAACTTTTCCACAACATGCTCCTCAGCCAAGGAAGAACAGGAGGTGAAGTTGTGGCATAGAAGACTTGGACATCTCCACTTACGGGGAATGAAGAAGATCATATCCAAGGAAGCAGTCAGAGGAATGCCAAAGCTTCTGATTGATGAAGGAAGAGTCTGTGGAGAATGCCAAGTGGGCAAGCAAACCAAGATGTCACACCCAAAGCTGGGACATTCCACAACCTCCAGAGTTCTGGAACTGTTGCACATGGACCTAATGGGACCTATGCAGGTTGAAAGTCTTGGTGGGAAGAAGTATGCCTACGTGGTGGTTGATGACCATTCCAGATACACGTGGATAAGCTTCATCAGAGAGAAGTCAGATACATTTGATGTCTTCAAAGATCTGTGCATAAGACTTCAAAGGGAAAAGGACAGTTGTGTGGTCCGGATTAGAAGTGATCATGGTACTGAATTCAAGAATTCCAAGTTTGATGAGTTTTGCTCATCTGAAGGAATAAGCCATGAGTTCTCCTCCCCTATAACTCCTCAGCAGAATGGAATAGTTGAAAGAAAAAATAGAACTATTCAAGAATCTGCCAGAGCAATGATTCATGCAAAGAAACTCCCTATGCACTTTTGGGCTGAAGCAATGAATACCGCGTGCTATGTTCACAACAGAGTCACCTTGAGAAAAGGAACCTCCTCCACTCTGTATGAAATATGGAAGGGTAGAAAACCCACTGTGAAGTACTTTCATATTTTTGGAAGTAAATGCTACATTCTCACAGATCGTGAACAAAGAAGGAAGCTAGATCCCAAAAGTGATGAAGGCGTATTTCTGGGATACTCCACTAACAGCAGAGCCTATAGAGTGTTCAACTACAGGACCAATGTCCTGATGGAGTCCATAAATGTCATTGTGGATGATAAAGAGGAAGGAACCGATGTCATGGAGGATGTTGAAACATTCCTTGATAGTCCAACTGACAGTCCAGTCAAGCCTGAAGAAGTACAGGAACCTCCTCTTGAATGTGAAGTAGAAGCACCCACCAGAGTGCCATCTATCAGAATTCAGAAAGACCACCCTAAGGATCTTATCATAGGGGATCCCACCAGTGGTGTAACTACCAGGTCAAGAGGAATAAACTCAAATTCCTGCTTTGTTTCCAAGGTTGAACCAAAGAATGTGAAAGAAGCCCTGACTGATGAATACTGGATCATTGCCATGCAAGAGGAACTCGAGCAGTTCACAAGGCATGAAGTATGGGAGCTGGTTCCAAGACCTGAAGGGTCCAACATCATTGGTACCAAGTGGATCTACAAAAACAAATCTGATGAGAAAGGAGTAATTACTAGAAATAAAGCAAGACTAGTAGCTCAAGGATACACTCAAGTTGAAGGAGTAGACTTTGATGAGACATTTGCTCCTGTGGCTAGACTTGAGTCCATCAGATTGCTGTTGGGGGTAGCATGCATCCTGAAGTTTAAGCTATTCCAAATGGATGTGAAGAGTGCATTCTTGAATGGCTACCTGAATGAAGAAGTCTATGTGGAACAACCCAAAGGGTTCTGTGATCCTAACCAACCTGAGCATGTATACAAGTTGAAGAAAGCCTTGTTTGGGTTGAAGCAAGCACCCAGAGCTTGGTATGAAAGGCTAACTGAATTTCTGACCTCTAATGGATACAGAAAGGGTGGCATAGATAAAACCTTGTTTGTGAAGGATGAAGAAGGCAAAATCATGATAACTCAAATCTATGCTGATGATATAGTCTTTGGTGGAATGTCAGAACAAATGGTTAAAAAATTTGTTCACCAGATGCAATCTGAGTTTGAAATGAGTCTAGTGGGAGAACTGACCTATTTCCTTGGAATGCAAGTAAACCAAATGGAGGACTCTATGTTTCTCTCCCAAAGCAAGTATGCCAAGAACATAGTTAAGAAGTTTGGTATGGATCATGCCAGGCACAAGAGGACTCCAGCTCCTACTCATCTGAAGCTAACCAAAGATGATGGAGGGCCTAGTGTTGATCAATGCCTGTACAGAAGCATGATAGGTAGTCTGCTGTATCTAACTGCAAGTAGACCTGACATCTCCTATGCAGTTGGAGTGTGTGCCAGATACCAAGCAGAGCCCAAGGTGAGCCACTTGAATCAAGTCAAAAGGATTCTCAAGTACATCAATGGGACGTGTGACTATGGGATGCTGTATTCACATGGGTCTAAGCCTGTCCTATCTGGGTACTGTGATGCTGATTGGGCTGGAAGTGCTGATGACAGAAAAAGCACATCAGGTGGATGTTTCTTCTTAGGAGAAAACCTCATATCGTGGTTCAGCAAGAAGCAGAACTGTGTCTCTCTATCCACTGCAGAGGCTGAATACATAGCTGCTGGAAGCAGTTGCTCCCAACTGGTTTGGATGAAACAAATGCTCACTGAGTACAATGTCACTCAAAATGTCATGACATTGTTCTGTGACAATCTCAGTGCCATCAACATCTCCAAGAATCCCATCCAACATAGCAGGACCAAACATATTGACATTAGGCACCACTTCATCAGAGATCTGGTGGAAGACAAGGTGATCACTTTGGAACATGTAGCCACGGATCTTCAACTGGCTGACATATTTACAAAGGCTCTGGATGCTACTCAGTTTGAAAACTTAAGGAGCAAACTGGGAATATGTCTCTCTGAGACCTTATAGCAACCACTGATGTTTGGGATAAATTGTTTAATATATCTGCCTATTAAACAATTTGTACTAGGCTATGAAGGGTCAACAGATCATAGCTATGCTGCTTGCAACAAGGGTGGATACAAGAGGGTTAGGAGACACCCTACAGAGAGAAGACCTCTGTACCTGCAGGAGTTCAAGGATGCTGTTCATGCAGGAGTGGTTCTGGATGTCAGAAACAAAATCATGGCATCTGATATGGTGGTACCTACTGTGAAGCAAAAGTGGGTGATCACTTGATCAAAGCTGTGAAGCAAGATCAAGTGGATGTTAACTTGGTTGAAACTGTGAAGTAAAACCAAGTCTGGAACTCTGTCATTGTGCTCTGGCTATGTTGTTGGCTTTGGCAACATTTGTGACAAAAAGGGGGAGTAATAACCACCAACACCCCTGACAAACAGAGTGGGTCTCTACAACAGACTCTCATGACAGATCTGAAGATTCCCCCCCTGCAGCTGATGTTGAAGTTTAGGTGCAACTTCTAATATGTGTGTGCTGCTATGCGAAGTTTTTATTTAACTTCCATGTGTGTGAGTGTGCTGCCACTCTGAGTGTATTAGCTAGTAGTATTCCGCTGCCATGAACTCTGTTATGGGGATCAAAGTGTTTTAGCCAAAAATTTGCCAAAGGGGGAGTTTGTAGGTGTTTAAATTGGCTGCATTATATGGTAAAACACTAATGTCTTGACTGATGTCATGACATGTATATGTGACTACATTGTAGTTACTGCAGGACTAGCTAACACAGGATTATTGAATGCTGTGACATTCATACCTGTCAACAGATACTAAGGAACAGAAGTTCTGTTAGAACTTAGTATTCATTTGCAGTCTGGTTATCAAGGAAGAACCAGACCTGGCATAAGGCCTACTGACTGAATGTCAAACTGGATGTTGTGACATTCATCATTAACAGCAGCTGGTGAAGATTAGGCGGAGTGGTGTTCTGCTATACTTCAGCATATAACTTAGTTTGTTCTTCAAGAGAATAACAGAACTAACTTAAGGCCAAATGTGTAAATGTTAAGTTGAACACTTTGACATTTACTAATGTAAGCTGTTACTGTAGTATGGTCATTTTGATCATGTACAGGTCAGCAAATTGTACAGTCTGTTTTCTGGAAAAACAGACTCAGCATATGGACCTTGATGTCAAGCTGAATGTCGTGACATTCGTGCCTGACAGCATATGCTAAATTGTAGGTTGTTCAGTTTTCTGTTTCAGCTTTTTCTCAGGCTATTCTTTAGGGATTCAACAGCTGAGAGAAAATCCAGGAAAGCAACAACCAAGCTACATTCAATGAACCTAACAAATAGCCTATTTGTTAGCAACCTAAATGTTGAATTTGAGGGAACTTGTGTGACCTAAAATTCAGGAAAATACAGGTGCAAAAGCCCAGGTGCTGCAATATAAAAAGGAAGGCATTCCTTCATTCAGACTCGGGGATTTTGAAGCGTGAAGATTCAGTGTGTCCATCATACTTCACTGCTGTATTTTGTGTGTCTTGTATTAGACGTATCTTGTAAGCCAAGCCATTATCAAGTAGATGATTGCTTTGGCATAGGGTGTTCATTGAGTTGTAAGTGTTGTGTCACTCAAAGCTTTTAAGCGTGAGTGCTGTGTATCTTGATTTAAGCTGTGAAGCATAATCAAGAGTTGTTTTCGAAGTGTGACTTCAAAGTGTCTTTAATATCACTGAGGTGATTGAGGGGGAGTGAGTAGGAACTCTGATCTTAGGTTAAGATTGAAATTGCATTGGGTAGGGATTAAGTGATAAGTTGTAAACGGGTGAGTTTAGCTTTGAATTGATACTACTAATAGTGGATTTCCTCCCTGGCTTGGTAGCCCCCAGATGTAGGTCATGTTGGACTGAACTAGGTGAACAATTACTTGTGTTATTTACTGCACTTACTATTAAGTTCTGCATAATCCCTGTCTGTGCAGAATTGGATGTCATAACAACCAGTGTGACATCCAAAGTCTGATAACTAGAATTTCAATAATACTTATATATTTTATTCACTAAAATCCAATTTAAACAACCATTAAAATAATGAACTAATTTTGTAAAAAAAACTAAGCAACAATTAAATGTAAAAAAAAACTATGTAATCATTATTTAAGTTTGTCTAATTTATAAAACTAATAAAATAAAAAACAATATGTTAATTTAATTAATTAATTAAAATAAAAATTAAATTAATTTTTATAAATGTGCTTTTAACTTATGGGTACTTTTGTATTTTTAAAAATAATTAACACTTCTTTCTTTACTATTTCTTTCTTTCTTCTTTTATACCCATCAATACATCAAATATTTCTCATACATTTTTATCTCTCCCTCTCTCTCATCTCTTTTCTTTTTCTCTCGCTCTTGCTTTTGTAACTCTGAAACTGTCATGTAGTGAACCATTCAAATATCTCACCCTTAATTCAAAGTTTACCAATACACTTGATTCAAACTTTCTATAAACAAACTCCTGATACAAATCAAATATGTTGACTATGATCTACTTAAAAATACACCATGCTTCATATCCCACCTGTATTTGGAGTAATGTTCATCTTTCTCCTATATTCTTTGAATTGAGAATTTTGCATAATGGAAAACTTTGTGTGATAACCTAAAGGAGTTTTAATTGAATTTCTAAAAGTTTGTATACCTTCACACCTTTCAGGTATCAATTAAATATAAAACTAAAGGCATAAAATAAAATTATAAATTATAATATACATATATATATATATATATATATATATATATATATATATATATATATATATATATATATATATATATATTTTATTCTAAAAGTATGTATACCTTCACATCTTTCGCCAATAAAATTTATTTTGCACCAATATTTATTTTAATATTTTACACCAAAATTATAAATTAAAACTAAAGGCATAAAATAAAATTATAAACTTATAAAAAAAACAAATAAAACTATAAATTAAAACTAAAACTAAATTAAAATATAAATGATAAAATAAAATCAAAATTATATATTAATAAAATAAAATAACATTATAACTAAGTTAATAAAATAAAACTAAATAAACTCAAAACTATAAATAAATAATAAAGTAAAATAAAAATAAAATAAAAAATTCTCAAAAGAAAAAAAACCTCAAATGAAAAAGAAGAAAAACACTCGCTTCAACTCTCAAACGAAAGAAGAACTAAATATGTCTCCTCGCTTCAGCTCTTAAACGAACATTAATCTCACTTCAACTCTCAATCTCCCAATACTCCTACGTCTTTTCATTTTCAATCTGTCTCCTCACGGTGTAGGTCAAACATTAATCTCTCAAACTCCTTCAAACATTCAAGTTTATCACTACTCCTTGCGTTTTACTCTCCTTGCGTTTATCGCTACCTTCTTTCATTCAGAGAGGAACGAGATACCTCAACAAATTCATCTTTCAATCTGCACTCATGTTCCCTCCAGCGCTACATGATTTTATATATCAACTAGCAGTGTGAAAAGCCGATGCTAAGTAATTGCATACAACACATTAGTGTCAACTAAGGCCGACGCAAACACTAAACATGTTTGTACTCTAGCGTCGATTTTTGTGTATTAGTTTCTCTTTAGCTTTTCGTTAAACCAACACTAACATCAGCGTAGGCTCAACGCTACGCTTTGCTTCCAGTTATGTAATGTATGCCTTAACCCTAATGTTAGGCCGTAGCTAACACCCTTTAGCGTCGATTTTTTTACCGTTTAGCAAGGACTTTTGGCTAACACTAAAACAAAGTTTTCTTGTAGTGATGCTCCAATCCTAAATTCCATATTTTGGGCTTATCATGAAAATTTTGACAAGCCAATGATGTATGAACTATAATAGTTAAACCATCTAATATGAACAAACTATATATCTTGATACCTTTGGTTATTATCAATGCATTTGGACAATTCTCATCATGTCATGTTCAATTTCATTGCAAAGTCCGAATCCATAAAAAATGTTCGTGGAAATAAAGACTCTTTTAATTTTAGGTACCAATGCATGAAGAAATGAAGAAATGAACACATAACTTGAACCATGCATGATTTGTTGTTACCAATGCAAACAACTCCACATTTCGTCCCGATACTCTTGTAATCGTCCTTCAAATCAATTCTCTCTTGCACATAATTACCATTTCCTCCTTCTTGAGATATTTCTTTTGAAGTGTTTGATCTTGTGAGAATTAAAGCACATGTACTTCAATTTATCGATCTCATTTGATTTGGATTAGAAATAGATTTATTTCCTTTATCATTTCTTCTATTCTCAAGATATTCAATCCTTCTCAACTATCTTCCACTTTCAAATCTTGAAAATTAGTTAGCTCCTTAATTCTAACCGATGATTGAACTTCTTCCAAGATAATAGTAGATTCATTTCCATAAGGGAGTGCATCTTTGAAAAGTTCAAAATATCTAGTAACAAATTAAATAAGAGATAAACTTTTTCCTCGTCAACTAACTCCACTTTGTTATGTTATAAATAATCAACGATCTTGTTAAAACTTGTCCATTGCTCCACAAGAAATCTTAATTCTGCCATTTTTAGTGAATAAAATTTTTGTTTCACAAGTATATGATGTATCAACGAATTAGTTACATGTATATATTTTCAAAATTAAACAATCAAGAAAATAAATATTCAACCAAGAACGAATATGTAACCTATATGCAAACGAAATACTAAACAATCAAACCAAATTACACAAAGATAAAAAGAGTATGAGAATAATATTGATGTTTGTTGACAAAGTTAAATCCAAAAATATGTCTACATATGTTTGTTGGCAAATGTGAGTAAGTCCTCACTACCCAAATTGTAATACACCTATAAAGGCCGCTGAGTCCCCCCGCCCTTGTAGTAGGAATACGCACACCGTACATATTTTTAAAAATACAGTGGCGCCTACATCCGGGACTAATAAAACTAACTTGGGCTATATATTTCACTTTAACCCTAGCATCACCATTTTTCTGAAGATGACTAAATGGGTCATACATCATGTAGCCAACACCATTGCTTGAGATATTTTCGGGAGGGGCCACTCCAGGGCCGCCCGAAAAATATACGCAAAACAGGTGTTCATGACGAATAATATATCCCCCGACTTTTCTGAAAACATTGTAGGAATAGCAGGGGTCAACATCATATTCTCTAAAGAGAATGCCATATGCATCAACCCTTATTACAATGATCCTTTGGTAATTACCATTCGACATGGCAAATGGGATATCATGCTTGTCCTAATAGACCCGGGAAGATCAGTCAATGTCCTATTTTAAGATTCCTTCCAAAAGTTACAACTAAATATGGACAACATATAAAGGTTCACCGACTCTCTGACAGGATTATCGACAAACAAGTACAAATAATGGGCTATATGACCCTGAAAACCACCTGTGGCGAGGGAGCTGACGCAAAAACCATCAACGTCAACTACCTCATCATAGACACCAAGTCACCTTAAAACATGATTTTGGGGCGTCTGACCATCAACACCCTAGGGGTAGTCATGTCCACACGATACTTAACCCTGAAATATCTGCTCCTAGATGGAAGAGTGGGAACCATCCGGAGAGACCAACATGTGGCTCTTGAATGTATATGAGCAACCTAGAGACATCTAGATATGAGCTCTCATTAGTTGATGTACGTCCTTCATAAGTTCCAAATGCTGACTTCGAGGGTTGGGACCTCAGATTGGGTGCGGAGGCTGAGCGACTCACACCCATATAAGACTTGAAGGAAATATAGATAGGTCACCACGTTCACTAAGTCACAAAGATAATCACCTCATTATCTGCAAGGGAGGAGTGGGAGCTAGTCGACCAACTCCAAAGAAACATCTACATATTCTCTTAGGCCCCTAACACATGCCATGTATTGACACCAAAGTCATGAGTCATCGACTGGACATCTTTCCATCCTCCAAGCCAGTGGAGAAAAGGAAACCGAAGGTAGGTGAGGAAAAGAGGGTCACCATTTATGAAGAGGTGGAAAAGATATCCAACCCCAGATTCATCAGGAAAACAAAGTACCCCACATGGATGGCCAACTTAGTCCTAGTATGAAAGGCCAATAACAAATGACGCATGTGTGTGGACTTAATAGATCTGAATGTTGCATGCCCTAAGGATCCATATCCTCTTCCAGACATTGATTGTCTAATTAACAGGTCGTCAGACTACTGTATGTTAAGTTTCATGTATACCTACTCAGAATATAACCAAATCCGAATGGATCCCCTGGATGCGTCTAAAACCGCCTTCATGTAGAACCAAGGTAACTACTACTATAACGTCATGCCATTCAGCCTCAAGAACGCCGATGCCACCTACCAGTGACTCATAGACGCGGTTTTCACCCATTTGATTGAGCGGAATCTAGAGGTATGTGTTGAAGACGTGATTGTCAAAACAATGGAGGGGAATAGTCATGCCAACGACTTGTAGGGCATCCTACAATTGATAAGGAGGTATGATATGCACCTAA